>NC_073414.1:10364536-10394536 GCF_028641065.1 Leucoraja erinaceus | reverse complement strand
CTAAACTAAACTAATCAGTTCATGGTCATTGTGACAATTTATTTATTTATTTTCCCCCAAAACAAAAACAAAACAAAAAAGACAGAGCAAAAAGAATAATGATAAACATATCAATGATATTGATACATAGAGATCAGGATTACATTAATAACAGGTATAACCTAAATATGAGTCCAGTGTCAAAATACGCATTGAATATAGACCTCCCGGTCTCTATGTAAATATAGTTAAATCTTTAAAAGAAAACTTGTATATGTAGGAAAAAAACACAAAGATAAAAAGACAAAAAAAGAGGAAAAAAGGAAGAACCAAAAGAAAAAAAGAAAGGAAAAAAATAAAAATAAAACAAGCAAAACAGAATCTGAACTGAGAATTTCAACAATGTAAGTCTGTTTGTCTGTACACAAAATAGCTGGAGAAACTCAGTGGGTGCAGCAGCATCTATGGAGCGAAGGAAATAGGCGACGTTTCGGGCCGAAACCCTAGATGCTGCTGCACCCGCTGAGTTTCTCCAGCAATTTTGTGTGCCTTCGATCTTCCAGCATCTGCAATTCCTTCTTGAACACTAAGTCTGTTTGTCGTCAAGTCCGTTCCACCCTATAGAGGTAAAATAGTTTTAATAACGGTTAGAGAGGGAGCAATTTATGTTGTGTGAAAGTGTTGAATAAATCTTCCCCAAGTCTAATCAAATTTAACCAAGGGTTCAACAATGTCACTCCTGATTTTTTCTAAATTTAAACATATCGTTTCAGAATACCATGGAGTGTGGTCGGAGGGTTGGTGTCTTTCCATTTAAATAAAATGGATCTTCTGGCGATTAGTGTGGTAAAAGCAATCAATCAAAATGGGCAGAGCAGGACAAATGAGTAAAATCAAACATTGGTAGCCCAGAAATCGCAGTAATAGAATGAGGTTGTAAATCTATACCTAAGACTACAGAAATAGTATCAAAAATGTATTTCCAATATTTTTCCAAAAGTGGGCAGGACCAAAACATATGGGTCAATGAGGCCACTTCAGAGTTACATCTGTCACAGGTAGGATTTAGATGATCATAAAAACGAGCCAACTTATCTTTTGGCATATGAGCTCTGTGAACCACCTTGAATTGTATCAGAGTGTGTCTTGCACACATTGAAGAAGTATTGACTAATTGAAGAATCCTCTCCCATTTCTCTATAGATAGATTTCAAACTGTGAATCTGTGATCCAACCTGTGAGAGTCCCTTCACGGAACATCAGCTATGAAAAACCCAGTTGGTGAATGGAGCCGGACTCGACACTCCTCTGCAGCTGCAGAGAACATTCAGTTGTAGGAATGAACTGCAGATGCTGGTTGACACCAAAGATAGACACAAAATTCTGGAGCAACTCAGTGGGACAGGCAGCATCTCTGGAGAGAAGGAATGGGTGACGTTTCGGGTTGAGACCCTTCCTCAAAGTACAGAATAGGAATGGGATCCCACCACCACCACTGGCAGCGCATTCAGGGACCCACTACTCTGTGTAAAATGCTTGCTCTGCACATCTCAGCACGGTGGCACAGCGGTAAAGCTGCTGCCTAACAGCACCAGTGACCCAGGTTCAATCCTGACCATGGGTGCTGTCTGTACGGAGTTTGTGCGTTCTCCCTGTGACCCGTGTGGGTTTTCTCCGGGTGCTCCGGTTTCCTCCCACACTCTAAAAACATACAAGTTTGTAGGTTAATTGGCTTGAAATTGTAAAAAATGTTCCTTGGATAGTGCCAATGTGCAGGGATCGCTGGTCGGCACAGACTCGGTGGGCTGAACGGCCCGTTTCCACGCAGTATTTCTAAACTAAACTAAACTAATCTTCTTTAAACTGCTTACATTAGAAGGTCTAAGCATCAGATATTGCAAGGCAACCTGATGGAAACATATAAAATGATGAGGGACAGAGATATGGTAGACAGTCAGAACAATAGACAATAGACAATAGGTGCAGGAGTAGGCCATTCGGCCCTTCGAGCCAGCACCGCCATTCAATGTGATCATGGCTGATCATCCACAATCAGTACCCCGTTCCGGCCTTCTCCCCATATCCCCTGACTCCGCTATTTTTAAGAGCCCTATCTAGCTCTCTCTTGAAAGCATCCAGAGAACCGGCCTCCACCGCCCTCTGAGGCAGAGAATTCCACCGACTCAGCACTCTCTGTAAGAAAAAGTGTTTCATCGTCTCCGTTCTAAATGGCTTACTCCTTATTCTTAAACTGTGTGGCCCCTGTTTCTGGACTCCCCCAACATCAGGAACATGTTTCCTGCCTCTAGCGTGTCCAAACCCTTAACAATCTTATATGTTTCAATGAGATCCCCTCATCCCCTCCCCAAATAGCCTACTCCTGCACCTAATTTCTAAACTCCAGAGTGTACAAGCCCAGCTGCTCCAGTCTCTCAGCATATGACAGTCCCGCCATCCCGGGAATTAACCTTGTAGGGAACCTTCTTCCAGGATGGAAATGTACCACACTAGAGGACATGGAGTTACGGTGAGAGGGGCAAAGTTTAAAGATGTGTGGGTCAAATGTTTTAAGCAGAGATCGAAGGGTTGCTGGAACGTGCTGCCAGGGGTGCGGGTGGATGCAGACATGATGGATGCATTGAAGAGGCTGTCAGATAGGTACACGGGGAAAGGAGGGATGTGGATCACATGCAGGCAGGTGACATCAGTTTAACTTGGCGTCATGTTCGGTGAAAGTGTGGGCGAAAGTGTGTACTGTTCTATGCATTGTGTCCATTCAAAAATCACCTCAATCCCCAGGCAACTAGCTCACCTCTAGGGTGACACGGTGGTGCAGCTGTAGAGTTACTGCCTCACACACCACTGACCCAGGTTCAATCCTGACTACTGCTGCTGTCTGTACGGAGTTTGCACGTTCTCCCCGTGACCTGTGTGGGTTTTCTCCGAGATCTTCGGTTGTATATATTTACACAATGGTATGTGGACACACTGATCTGTTCTGTATTCATGCCTACTATATTCTGTTGTGCTGAAGCAAAGCAAGAATTTCATTGTCCTATCTGGGACACATGCCAATAAGCTCTCTTGAATCTTGAATCTTGAATCTTGAATCTTCCTCCCACACTTCAAAGACGTACAGGTTTGCAGGTTAATTGGCTTGGTATGAATGTGAAATTGGCGCTAGTGCGTGTAGGGTAGCGTTAGTGTGCGGGGATCGCTGGTCGGCGTGGACTCGTTGGGCCGAAGGGCCTGTTTCCGTGCTGTATCTCTAAACTAAACTAAACTCAACTCAAATAAACTAAAAGACGTGTCTGAATTACTCAATGCCGTGCCCCCAGAGGGGGCTTCATTACAGAGGGGTGACTACAATCAGTCTCTGAGGTTGGTTTTGAGGAGGGTCTCACTCGGGCGTTTAGGAATTTAGAATGTCCATGCCTAACATAAGGCCAAGATGCACTAATTGCATCCGCCTGCATTGTGATCCATATCCCTCCACTCAATGCATATCCATGCATCTAATTAAAATAAATAATAATTAAAATAAAGAACCTTTGTGACTAATAATGAATCTTGGAACATTGGAAAAGCTGAAATACCACCATCATATCCGCCTCCACCACCACCCCAGGCAGCACGCTCCAGGCACCCACTGTGTAAACAAACTTGAAGGTTGCCATTCTCACCTTCAAGCTTTGCCTACAAATATTTGATATTTCCACACTGTGTAAAAGGTTCTGGCTGCCTACTCTGTCCACACCTCTTATAATTTTATATACTCCTATCAGGTCTTATTTACATTTGAGAGGGTGAGGTAGGGAATTGAGGCCACAGCTTTGTAACATTAGAGACAAGTTTACTAGCCGTGCCGTGATCAGCACAGTGACTAATGTCTCCTAATGATGTTTCCTCCAGCATCTCTCTCTGATGATCACAACACACAGGGTTCGATCCCGACTATGGGGTGCTGGCAGTGTGGAGTTTGTACGTTCTCCCCGTGACCCGTGTGTGGGCTTTCCATGAGATCTTCAGTTTCCTCCCACACTCCAAAGAATAGAATAGCATAGAATAGAATAGAATAGAATGCCTTTTACTGTCATTCAAACAGCTTGGATTGAACGAAATTGCATTTTCTACAGCCTTATCAATTACAAAAAAAACACAGACACACACTTAACACAAACATCCACCACAATGAATCTCCAACACCTCCTCACTGTGATTGAAGGAAAAAGTCTTATCTCTTTACTTGTTCTTCTCAACCACACGCCACGCCACAGACATAGGTTAATTGGCTTAGTATAAAAGGAAATTGTCCCTAGAGTGTGTAGGATAGTGTTATTTGTCCATAGTGTTAATTGTCACTAGTGTGTGTAGGATAGGGTTAATGTATGGGGATCGCGGGTCGGCACGGACTCGGTGGGCCGAAGGGCCTGTTTCCGCGCTGTATCTCTAAACTAAACCACATTAAACACAGTCTTGTGAAGTAGTTTGTCCAAAAGTTGAGTTTCTTTCAGGACTGATCTCGGTTTGAGGGATGGCTTGGCTTTCATCCCCCCCCCACCCCCTCCTCCCTCTCTCTGCTAACTACATCTATGATGTATTTTGTTTGTTTGAAATAAGCTCACTGGAATTTAGTTTGAAAGCCTGTCAATGAAATGCAGGATTTATTGTTTTTTGTCTATTTGCAATTTGCACTAACCCAGCTCGGTTTTGTCTCTGTGATTAATCTGGATAGGTCTAAGTCAAATAAAGCATCCTCTTTGATTGTAATTTATACGGGAATCAAAATGAGAAATCCCATTACTTGCTCAACTTGGACATGCTCCAGAGACACACAGCTCAAACATTTATCCAAACCCTTTCCTCATGGAAGCCAAAATGCTAATCAAGGACTTTCTTGTTGTCTAGAGATTTCATTTCTGGTGAATTGTTAAGGTTCAAACCCCCAGCTCAGTAAATCCTGCAGTCCACAGCCTTGCTGCCATGCTTGTTGAGATCAAACTTTCAAAACGTTACGAGGTTGTCGCCAGGGCTCGAAGGTCCAAGCTATGGAGAGAGCTAGAGCAGGCTGGGACTCTATTCAATAGACAATGGACAATAGGTGCAGGAGTAGGCCATTCAGCCCTTCGAGCCAGCACCACCATTCAATGTGATCATGCCTGATCATCCCCAATCAGTACCCCGTTCCTGCCTTATCCCCGTAACCCCTGACTCCGCTATTTTTAAGAGCCCTATCTAGCTCTCTCTTGAAAGCATCCAGAGAACCTGCCTCCACCGCCCTCTGAGGCAGAGAATTCCACAGACTCACCACTCTCTGGGAGAAAAAGTGTTTCCTCATCTCCGTTCTAAATGGTTTACTCCTTATTCTTAAACTGTGGCCCCTGGTTCTGGACTCCCCCAACATCGGGAACATGTTTCCTGCCTCTAATGTGTCCTAGCCCTTAACAATCTTATATGTTTCAATGAGACACACACTCTCATCCTTCTAAACTCCAGAGTGTACAAGCCCAGCCGCTCCATTCTCTCAGCATATGACAGTCCCGCCATCCCGGGAATTAACCTTGTAAACCTACGCTGCACTCCCTCAATAGCAAGAATGTCCTTCCTCAAATTAGGGGACCAAAACTGCACACAATACTGCAGGTGTGGTCTCACTAGGGTTCTGTACAACTGTAGAATGACCTCTTTGCTCCTATATTCGATTCCTCGTGTTATAAAGGCCAAATGCCATTTGCTTTCTTCACTGCATTCTTGGAGCGCGCAGGACAATGAGGGGAAATCATAAGATCATGATCAGAAGTGATAAATGCAGAATTAGGCCATTCGGCCCATCGAGTCTACTCCACCATTCAATCATGGCTAATCTATCTCCTCCTCCTAACCCCATTCTCCTGTCTTCTCCCCATAACCTCTGACACCCGTACCAATCAAGAACTGAGGTGTATAAAATCATGAGAGGAATAGAACAGGTAGATGCAGAGAGTAGGTGAATCGAAGACCAGAGGACATAGATTTAAGGTGAAAGGGAAAACATTTAATAGGAATCTGAGGGGTGACGTTTTGGTGTATAGAACGAGCTGCCAGAGGAGGTAGTTGAGGCTGGGACTATCGTAATGTTTAAGAAACAGTTAGACAGGTCATGGATAGGACAGGTTTGGAGGGATATGGACCTAACACGGGCAGGAGGGACAAGTGTAGCTGGGATATTGTTGGCCAGTATGGACAAGTTGGGCCGAAGGGCCTGTTTCCACGCTGTGTCAGTCTATGACTCTATTACAACAGCAACCACAGCCGGTCCCGGTGTAGGCCAATCAAACTAATCAATGCCGTCACAGCCAGAGAGCAGTTTGTTCCCAGCTGTTATCAGGCAACTGAACCATCCTACCACAACCAGAGAGCAGTCCTGAACTACTATCTACCTCATTGGAGACCCTCAGACTATCTTTGATCGGACTTTGCTGGCTTTACCTTGCACTAAACGTTATTCCCTTATCATGTATCTGTACACTGTGGACGGCTCGATGGTAATCATGTATTGTCTTTCTGCTGACTGGTTAGCACGCAACAAAAAGCTTTTCACTGTACCTCGGTACACGGGACAATAAACTAAACTGAACTGAACGAAATTAAGCTAAATGTGTAGGAAGTAACTGCAGATGCTGGTTTACACCGAAGATAGACACAAAGTGCTGGAGTAACTCAGCGGGACAGGCAGCATCTCTGGAGAAAGGGAATAGGTGACGTTTTTGGGACCAGACCCTTCTCCTCAGTCTGAAGAAGTCTGAAGAAGGGTCCCGACCCACAACATCACCTATCCGCGTTATCCAGGGATGATGCCTGAACCCGCTGAGTTACTCCAGCACTTTGTGTCCTTTTGTGTATTAGCTAGCAACTGCAGTTTGTGTTTCTGCTACTTATACACTGACAATCCCTTACACAGTTATAGTGGACAGTCAGCAATAATGGACACCATTCCCCCCTATGGTCTGTCATAACAAGGGTTCACTGTACTTCAGGCGTGAACTAACCAGTGGTTTATAAAGCAGTGACATGATATCTCTACTTTTATACTCTATACCATGGCAGATTAAGGCAAGTGGCACATATGTCTGCTTATTCACCCGATCTTTCAGGGATCTATGGACATAGAACATTGAACATACAGCACAGGAATAGACCCTCCAAAAGAACATGATGCCAAGTTAAACTAACTTCCTCTAGAGTCATAGATTCATAGAGTGACACAGCATGGAAACAGGCCTTAAAAAATATTTGATATTTTCATCCTGGGAAAGAGGTTCTGAGTGTCTACCCTCTCTATGCCTCTCCTAAACTTACATACTTCTATCAGGCCTCCCCGCAACCTCTGGTATTCCAGGGAAAACAATCCAAGTCTGTCCCACCTCTCCCTGGAGCTGTTACCCTCTATAACCCTCTCATATAACAAACACGGAAACAGGCCACGACCCTATCAGGCCTCCCAGCAACCTCTGGTATTCCAGGGAAAACAATCCAAGTCTGTCCCACCTCTCCCTGGAGCTGTTACCTCCTTATCCAGGCATCATTCTGGTAAACTTTACCCCCTGTCCCCTTGTTTGAATCTTCCCTACTTGCAGTGGGAAAAGCTTTTCCACGTCAACTCTGTCTATCCCAGAGTGTAGTCCCCCTTTAACTTCTGCGCTCCAAAGAATAAAAGCCCTAACAAGTCAACCGCGCCGGCCACTGATCATCCGTCCTGGTAAACTTCCCTGCTTTAACAATCTATGTGCTGTCCCCCAGAGTTTCTCATTCGGCCCACCTCGTCTACACTGAGCAAACGCAACTGCTTTACAGATCCCACTTTCCATTCACTCTCTACACAGCAAAACGCAATTTACAGAGGGCCTACACCTACAAACCGCAGGCCTTTGGGATGTGGGATGAAACCGGAGCACCCGGAGGAAACCCACGTGGTCATCACGGGGAGAACGTGCAGACTCCACGCACAGACAGCACCCGAGGCCAGGATCGAACCCTGGGTCCCTGGTGCTGTGAGGCAGTAGCTCTACCCGCTGTGCCACTGTGCTGGGTGTGCTTGAGGCTGAGGTTGATACATCTATGGATCGTGAGGGAATTAGTAGAGTGGGAATTGTCGGGGTGGAGAGAACGTGCGGCACGGTGGCGCAGCGGTAGAGTTGCTGCCTCCCAGCGCCAGAGACCCTGGTTCGATCCTGACTACGGGTGCTGTCTGTATGGAGTTTGTACGTTCTCCCTGAGACCGCATAGGTATCCTCCGAGATCTTCGGTTTCCTCCCACAATCCAAAGACGTACAGGTTTCTAGGCTAATTTGCTTGGAATAATTGTAAATTGTCCCTGGTGTGTGTAGGATAGTGTAAGTGTGTGGGGATCGCTGGCCAGCGTGGACTCAGTGGGCCGAAGGGCCTGCTTCCATGCTGTATCTCTAAACTAAACTAAACTAAAGAAGGACACCAGATAGGATCAGCCATGGGTTAGTAAACTAATGGGCCAGTCTGAAGAAGGGTCTCAACCCGAATGTCAGCCATTCATTCTCTCCAGAGATGCTGCGTGGAAGATTGTTCCCGATGTTGGAGAAGTCCAGAACAAGGGGTCACAGTTTAAAGATAAGGGGGAAGTCTTTTAGGACCGAGATGAGAAAAACATTTTTCACACAGAAAGTGGTGAATCTGTGGAATTCTCTGCCACAGAAAGTAGTTGAGGCCAGTTCATTGGCTATATTTAAGAGGGAGTTAGATGTGGCCCTTGTGGCGAAAGGGATCAGGGGGTATGGAGAGGCAGGTACAGGATACTGAGTTGGATGATCAGCCATGATCATATTGAATGGCGGTGCAGGCTCGAAGGGCCGAATGGCCTACTCCTGCACCTATTTTCTATGTTTCTATGTTGACTTGAAACATCACCCATTCCTCCGCTGAGTTACTCCAACTTTTCGTGTCTATCTTCGGTTTAAACCATCATCTGCATTTCCTTCCGACACTGTTCCAACAACATCACCTGGCCAGGCCGATCTCTGCAACTCCGACCCAGTGCTGTCGCCAGGACAACGGGCCTTAGTGGCCATGTTAAGACTCTAACATTTTTCACAACTTTTGTTTAGTTTTGTGTAGATACAGCGTGGAAACAGGCTCTTCAGTCCACCGAGTCCGCACCGATCATCGATCCCCGCACACTAACACTATCCTGCACACACCAGGGACAATTTACATTTACACCAAGCCAATTAACCTACAAACCTGCACGTCTTTGGAGTGTGGGAGGAAACCGAAGATCTCGGAGAAAACCCACGCAGGTCACGGAGAGAACGTGCAAACTCTGTACAGACAGCACCCGTAGTCAGGATTGAATCCGGGTCTCAGGCGCTGTGAGGCAGCAACTCTACCGCTGCGCCACCATGTTGCCCTTGCATACTATTGTTTTCATTCAGCCAGACAACGTGGTAGACTCAGCGGACTGCCCTCCCCTCCCCTCCCCCCTCAACTTTCCCATGGGACCACGCTCTCCGTGACTCCCAGCTCTGCTCCCCAATCCCGGACCTTCTTTGAGGCCAGTTTGCCTTGCAGTTGTAGCCCAGCTTCCCTGTTGGATGGCGTGGATGATAAAGACATGAATCCCATACCCCATTCACCTCTCCTTCTGCCTTCAGTCAGTGGTGGACTTGCACTCTGTGTTTAGCCTTAGAAACACAGCATGGAACCAGGCCCACCGAGTCCGCACCACCCACCAATCTCCCATTCACACCACCTCTATCCTACACACACTAGACACAATATACACAAGCCAAGTAATCTACAAACCTGTACATCTTTAGAGTGTGGGATGAACCCGGGGCACCCGGAGGAAACCCACGTGGTCACGGGGAGAATGTGCAAACTCAGTACAGACAGCACCCGTAGACAGAATCGAACCCGGGTCTCTGGCGCCGTGCCACCCTCCGTTCCTCCCAAAGACATGCGGGTTTGAAGGTTAATTGTCCCTCTGTAAATTGCTCCATGTGTGTAGGGAGTGGATGAGAAAGTGCGATAATATGGAACTAGTGTGTTCGAGTGATCAATGGTCGGCATGGGCTCAGTGGGCCAAAGGGCCTGTTTCCATGCTGTATCTCTAAACCAAACTGAGTTCTGGTATCTTGGTATGAAATCCGTTCTCTGACACTTTATCGGTTCATTGATTCCTGCACTTCCGGCACTATCAGTTTATTTATTCATGTGTGTATTTACGTATATAATGGTATATGGACACACTGATCTGTTCTGTAGTCGATGCCTACTATGTCCTGTGTGCTGAAGCAAAGCAAGAATTTCATTGTCCTGTCAGGGGCACATGACAATAAACTCTCTTGACTTGACTCTTGACTCTCCATTTTGTTCCCACCTTTGTGACCAATCCGTCGATTCCTTCCTGCATCCTGAATTATCCTCCTCACTATCAATCAAGCTGACCGCACGCGACATTTTGGTATCATTTATATTACTTTTGTCCACATGCGTATGTCAGAAATCATTGATGGAAACCAGACGGTGCAAAGTGTCGCGTTAGCATCGAGACCTTGGACTGACTGCAGACATTTCTATTTGTTTGCATGTTGAGCCTGCAATAATGTCAAATCTTCGATTGGCTGAGGGGCTGCTGCTCAAAGCCCCTGCTCCTCTCAGTTCCGTTCAGTTCAGTTTAGTTAATTGTCACGTGTACCGAGGTACAGTGAAAAGCTTTTGTTGCGTGCCATCCAGTCAGCAGAAAGACAATACATGATTACAATCGAGCCATTTACAGTGTGTGGATTCATGATAAGGGAATAACATTTAGTGCAAGGTAAAGCCAGCAAAGTCCGATCAAGGATAGTTTGCGGGACATCAGAGGTAGATAGTACCTCAGTGGGACAGGCATCATCTCTGGAGAGAAGGAATGGGTGACGTTTCGGGTCGAGGTCCTTAGGTCTCAACCCGAAACGTCACCCATTCCTTCTCTCCAGTGATGCTGCTTGTCCTGCTGAGTTACTCCAGCATTTTGTGTTTATCTTCGGTTTAAACCAGCATCAGACACGGAGGTAGATAGTAGTTCAACTCTGCTCTCTGGTTGTGGTTCTGGCTCCAAGTTTGCAGATGACACAACTCTAGGGGGCAGTGTGAGCTGCGAGGAGGATGCTATGAGCCTGCAGGGTGACTTAGACAGGTTGGGTGAATGGGCAGAGGCATGGCAGATGCAGTTTAATGTGGATAAATGTGAGGTTATCCATTTTGGTGGCAAGAACATGAAGGCAGATTATTATCTGAATGGTGTCAGATTAGGAAAAGGGGAGGTGCAATGAGACCTGGGTGTGCTTGTACATCAATCACTGAAAGTAAGCATGCAGGTACAGCAGGCAGTGAAGAAAGCTAATGGCATGTTGGCCTTCTTTGCGAGAGTATTTGAGTTTAGGAGCAAGGAGGTCCTACTGCAGTTTTACGGGGTCCTGGTGAGACCTCACCTGGAGTATTGTGTGCAATTTTGGTCTCTTAATTTGCGGAAGGACATTCTTGCTATTGAGGAAGTGCAGCGTAGGTTCACCAGGTTAATTCCTGAGATGGTGGAACTGACAAAAAATTATAGAATGGGTCGATTGGACTTGTATTCACTGGAATTTAGAAAGATGAGCGGGGATATTATAGAAACATGTAAAAGTCTTAAAGTATTGTACAGGCTAGAGGCAGGAAACATGTTCCCCATGTTGGGGGAGTCCAGAATCAGGGGTCACAGTTTAAGAATAAGGGCTAGGCCATTTAGGACTGAGATGAGGAAAATCTTTTTCACCCAGAGAGTTGTGAATCTGTGGAATGTTTTGCAACAGAAGGCAGTGGAGGCCAATTCACTGGATGTTTTCAAGAGGGAGCTCCTGGGGCTAGGGGAATCAAGGGATATGGGGAGAAAGCAGGGACGGTGCAAGGTAACGCCAGCAAAGGCTGTTCAAGGATAGTCCGAGGGTCACCGATGTGGTAGATAGTAGTTCAGCACTGCTCTCTAGAAATTTTCAGTAGCCTGACAACAGCTGGGAAGAAATTGTCATGAATCTGGAGGTGTGCATTTTCACACTTCTATAGGATTTTCCCGATGGGAGAGGGGAGGAGATGGAGTGGCCAGGATGCGACTGGTTCTTGATGATGCTGCTGGCCTTGCCGAGGCAGCGTGAGGTGTAGATGGAGTCAATGGAAGGGAGGTTGGTTTGTGTGATGGTCCGGGCTGCGTCCACAATTCATTGCAATTTCTGGCAGTCTTGGATGGAGCTGTTCCCAAACCAAACTGCTTTCTATGGTTCATCTGCAGAAGTTGGTGAGAGGTGATGGGGGCCTTCCTAAGCCTTCTGAGGATGTAGTGGTGTTGGTGTGCTTCCTTGATCATTGCTTCAAGTTCTCGAACGACAAGAGGTTCTCCTCCTCTCTCTGAGGGGTAGTTCTGTGAGACCCTCTCTCACTGATCCCCTCTCTCTGTGATTCCTGCTGCTCTACTGCTATTCGATCGTGATCTGACTCAGATTTGCAAAAGAATACGAGGAAGGGTCCCAACCCGAAGCATCGTCTGTCCATTCGTCCCCCAGATGCTGCCTGACCTGCTGAGTTACTCCAGCACTTTGGGTTTGTATTACAAGATAATAAGATTTATACAAGAATGGTAGGAACATTTTGGAAAAATGTCAAAGATACAGGATTTATTTACGCTTAGGAAGGTGGCAATTAATTAGTTAGATGGTGCCCGACCCGCTGCATTACTCCAGCATTTTGCGTCATTTTACTTTTTGTAAACCAGCATCTGCAGTTCCTTCTTTGTACATCTTCATTAGGGATAGTCAGTGTGGGTTTGTTCATTGGAAATCCTGTATCACGAATATAGTCATAGCGATACAGCGTGGGAACAGGCCCAAGTTGCCCACACCGACCAACGTGTCCCATCTACACTAGTCCCACCTGCCTGCATTTGGTCCATATCCCTCTAGCCTGCCCTATCCATGTACCTGTCTAATTGTTTCTTAAACATTGCAATAGTCCCAGCCTCAACTACCTCCTCCGGCAGCTTGTTCCATACACCCACTACCCTTTGCGTGAAAAAGTTACCCCTCAGATTCTTATTCAATCTTTTCCCCCTCACCTTAAACCTATGTCCTCTAGCCTTCGCTTTGATTCATTTATTGATTGATTGATTAGATTTATTGAAGTGGTTACTTGATATATTGATGAGAGCAGCACTGTACAAGTTGACTACATGGACGTCTGTAAGCCCTTGGGACAACATCCTGCATGGTGGGCTGATCCAACAGTTTGCAGCCCGTGGAATACAAGGCAAGGTCATATGTGATAGGGGCAAAATTACTCGATCGGCCCATCAAGTCTACTCCGCCATTCGATCATGGCTGATCTATCTCTCCCTCCTAACCCCATTCCCCTGCCTTCTCCCCATAACCCCTGACACCCATACTGAACACGAATCTTCAGTCTGAAGAAGGGTCTCGACCCGAAACGTCACCCATTCCTTCTCTCCAGAGATGCTGCCTGTCCCGCTGAGTTACTCCAGCATTTTGTGTCTATCTTCGGTTTAAACCAGCATCTACAGTTCCTTCCTACACAAAAATCTATCAATCTCCGCCTTAAAAATATCCATTGACTTGGCCGCTATGGTCTTCTGTGGCAAAAAATCCCACTGAATCACCACTCTCTGATGAAAGAAAGGTGGGATCCTGGCTTGGTAGTAGTTGGCAGAGGATGGGTCTCCTGATGGGAAGCCCATTGACCAGTCCAGTATCAACCGCAAGGAACGGTGCCGGGGCAGTTGATGAATACGATGCACATTAATGACTTAGATGGGAATTTAGGAGGTGTGATTTGAAACTTTGGAGGAAACACAGAACATTGTGGAGCTGGAAAGAGCAAGGAGGGTAGTCTAAGGTACAACAGGATATTGATCAGTTGGCCAGGGCAATGGCAGATGGAATTTAATCCTGACAAGGGGGATGTGATGTATTTTGCTATTGGCATTGGGATATTATTGTTACTTGTGCTGAGATACAGTGACAGAGATGCTTGCATAATATCCAGTCAAAACATTCAATATATATATATGGTCAAGATCAGACTTTTAGTAAATACTAGACCAAGTGCAGACCCGTTGGGTCTGCTCCCCCAATGGTGTGATCCCCCAACCCAATATTCCGCCATGCACCCGTCTCCTCCATTGGAACTGAGCCCGTTCCCAAATGTAAGATTGCAGCCCTCCCCTGCCTGCTGCAGCAGTGAAAAGTTCAGAGTGTTCCTGTCTTGCAACTTTGTTTCGAAGTGTGTTGGAAGCTGACATGTAAATGGAGAAGCCTGTTTATTTTTGAAATACTTGGGGGTGGGTGGAGGGGGGGGAGAAGGATTTGATTAAAAACATGTACTTCAACACGACGAAATGAAATGAGGAGCGGATACTTAGAAAGAAAAGCGAAATCTCTACCGAAATGGAAAATATCTCGGAGATTGTGCGTCTGGATTGGGCGTGGCAATGAATCAAAGGAAGAAATGCAGCCGGACGGCAGCCGGACGGCAGGCGGACTGATTTGAGTTTTATATATATATATATAGATAGATAGATATACTAAAAGTCTGATCTTGACCACTTCCTGGTGTTCTGTATATTGATTTTAGAAAAAACCCTGCCACGTATGGCTGTGATTTTTGGCCATCTTACTCAGAGTTCCCCTCCGCTGCACAAGACAAGAGGGTTTTTCCCATCGATGAAAAATAAAAGAGTTATTAGTGTTTAAAAAATGTTGAGGTTCTCTCTCCTGATGGCCAAGCCCCTTCCGGAGGGACTATAAAACCCGGAAGTGTTGAGCGCCTCAGTCAGTCTCTGTAAGGTGGGGGGGGCGAGAAGGTCATGTCTCTCAGCCTGAGCTGTGAATAACACTGAACACATGTCTACTAAACTGTGAGTGGTTTTACTGACCTGTCAGTGCCCTTAATGTGGTTTGAAAATATAGTTTGGAAATGCTAAAGCTGTGTTGCCTAATTAAAGTTGCCTTGCCTAATTAAAGTTACCTTGCCTAATTAAAGTCACCTTGCCTTTTTAAAGTTGCCTTGCCTAATTAAAGTTACCTTGCCTAATTAAAGTTGCTTTGCATTCTATATAATTAAAAGTCTAATCTTGACCATTTCCTGTTTGCACTTTATATTGATTTTTAGAAAAAACGCTACCACGTACGGCTGTTATTTTTGGCTATCTTACTCAGAGTCTCCCTCCGCTCATCAGGGGCCGAGGATTGTTCCCATCGATGAAAAATAAAAGAGTTATTAGTGTTTAAAAAATGTTGAGATCCTCTCTCCTGTCAATCACGCCATGAAGGCCATGACCCTTCTGGTGGGAGGGGGAGGGTCTATAAAACCCAGAAGTGTGAGCGTGGCTCAGTCTCTGCAAGATGGAGGAGGGAGAGGTCACAACTCGCTGTCTTTAGTGGCCTTGCACACTACTTGAAATGGTATGAAACTGCACTTGAATTTGGTGGCCTTGCACCCTGCTTGGAATGGAATTTCAAGGAATAGCTGTTAGTCAACTGCCCGCCCACCAGCCGTGAGTCAGTGAGCTGTCAGCACAACTGGCTTGAGTGACTGAGTCGCCAACCCAAGAATCCATTCGGCCAACAATGTCCATTCTAGCCCACTGTAAACTAGTCCCTTCAGCCCACAACACCCACGCTAGCGCTCCAGAAAAGCCCCCCCCCCCCCCCCCCTCCCACCCACTGGCACCGAATATTGGAATTGGTGGAGAGGTGGAATATTGCGTTGGGGAACCAGCCCTCCCGTGTGATGCTGGGACCTAATGGGTCCCACTTAGTCTAGTATTGTATCTATATATATCTCTCTCTCTCTCTATATATATATATATATATATATATATATATATATATATATATGTCACAATGCCATCTCACGGATGTCCAATCACAATGGATCTTATTTACAAATTACATCACAATGGGACGTAGCCAATGGTAACCGCCGCTTCTCACAGAGCGCCTTTTCGAGCAGCTTCCAGTGATGATGTCACAATGCCACTCACAGTGCATCAATCACAATGGGCCCTCATGCTACCGCATGCCACAATGACATCACAACGGGTCATTGCCAACGGTAACCGCAGCTTCTCACATAGAGCCTTTTTCCTGGAGCTTCCAGTGATGATGCTATATTTCACGTTATTGATGATTAAAGCTTTAAAAATGCCAACTTTAACAAGATTTTTACTATTAAAATCATTCCTGCCAGCTGCCATCACACTTCGATACAAAGTTGCAATACAGGAACACTCTGAACTTTTCACCTCAATGGGATATCACAGTAACTGCTTCAACAGGAGAGGGAGGGCGAATGGGTATTGCAATTTGAACTGCTGCGGCAGGCAGGGGAAGCGCAATTGGAATTTATCTTAAAGTCCACTGCTGAGGGAGGCAGGGGAGTGCTGATATCTAACGTTTGGTAACAGGTTCAGTTGGGAGACCACACCTCCCGTGGGGGCCACGGGTTAGTCATGTCATGTTTGCTTTTTTTTTCTTGGGCCAGTTACCGACCTACGACCTACCTACGAGTAAAAGGTATAATTTTTCCCATGCCAACCTTTTTTTTACTCGTGGACATTATTTGTCAGGCTGGAAAAAACGCCGCGACCTACTTGAGGCCACGAGTGTGCGGAGACCACTCACGAGCATGAGTTACGAAAACCCCCAACGGCCGCGTGACGACCATGCTGCGAGTATGAGTCAAGGGCAAACTTCGCAGAGGTCCCCAGTTAGGTAATGAAAGTGGGACACGGGGTTTAGGGTGCATGTTACAGGTGTACAGAGACGCTGGTGAAACCACACCTGGAATACTGTGTGCAGTTCTGGTCAACATCCTATAGGTAGGATTTCTTCCCAACCAAATGTTCAAGCGCTTTTGATTGCAACATGCGCCTTAATTTAGTTCAACAAAGAAACTGACAAGTTACTAAAGAGGGATTGGAGGGCATGAGTTATAAAGAGAGACTGGACAGTCTGGGACCGTATTCCCGGGAACAAATAGGACTAAGGGATGATCTTACAGACGCTAATAATATCATGAAGGGAACAGATAAGGTGGAGAGTCAGAATCATTTTCCCAGGGGAAGGGAGTTCCAAGACTAGAGGGCATCGGTCCAGTGGGTAGGAAGGAACTGCAGATACTGGTTTATACTGAAGACAGACACCAAATGCTGGAGTTACTCAGCGGGTCAGGCAGCATCTCTGGAGAAAAGGAATAGGTGATGTTTTGGGTCGGAACCCTTCTTCAGGACAGGCATAGGATCAAGATAAGAGGGGAGTGATTGGAAGGGCTGTGAGGGGCAAGTTTTTCACATAGGTGGTAAATGTATGGAATGAGATGTCAAAGATGTGGCAGAGGCAGGAACAATGACAGTGTTTAAAAGTTACTGAGACAAGGTCATGCATGGGTGAAATGTGGTTGTGGGACGGTGGAGACCGGCCCTTCGTCCCGCCATCCGCGCTGACCAGCACGCACCCGTACGCCAGTTCTACCGCACACAGCAGGGACAATTTACAGAAGCCAATTAACCTGCAATCCTGCACATCTTTGGAGTGTGGGAGGAAACCGGAGCACCCAGAGAAAACCCACGCAGGTCACGGGGAGAACGTGCGAACTCCGTACAGAGAGTACCCATCATCAGTTGAGTTTATTCTTTCAGTTCAGTCAGGATGGAACCCAGGTCTCTGGCGATGTGAGGCAGAAATTCTACCGCCCTTGGTCAGCATGGGCGAGTTGTGTCTGAAGGGACAGTTTCCATGTTGTATAAGTCTACAATAGAAATATGTAACATAGAAACATAGAAATTAGGTGCAGGAGTAGGCCATTCGGCCCTTCGAGCCTGAACCGCCATTCAATATGATCATGGCTGATCATCCAACTCAGTATCCCGTACCTGCCTTCTCTCCATACCCTCTGATCCCCTTAGCCACAAGGGCCACATCTAACTCCCTCTTAAATATAGCCAATGAACAGGCTTTGACTGCCCTCTGTGGCAGAGAGTTCCAGAGATTCACCACTCTCTGTGTGAAAAAAGTTATTCTCATCTCAGTTTTAAAAGATTTCCCCCTTATCCTTAAGCTGTGACCCCTTGTCCTGGACTTCCCCAACATCGGGAACAATCTTCCTGCATCTAGCCTGTCCAACCCCTTAAGAATTTAGTAAGTTTCTATAAGATCCCCTCTCAATCTCCTAAATTCTAGAGAGTATAAACCAAGTCTATCCAGTCTTTCTTCATAAGACAGTCCTGACATCCCAGGAATCAGTCTGGTGAACCTTCTCTGCACTCCCTCTATGGCAATAATGTCCTTCCTCAGATTTGGAGACCAAAACTGTACGTAATACTCCAGGTGTGGTCTCACCAAGACCCTGTACAACTGCAGTAGAACCTCCCTGCTCCTATACTCAAATCCTTGTACAGATGTACTGTACATCTCACCTTTGTGGCCATATTCTGTCAGGCTGTTTCACCCTTGGATTACAGCCTGGTCATTTTCCACTGTCATATTCTGTCTTACCCATTATAATTACACACCAAACCTTCCCATAAAATGTTTCAAAATCCCCCAAATTATTATCTGGCTGCGTTAAGTGTGGAGGCTTGGTGATTAATTCCCGTCCACTTTGTTGGATCGAACTTGTGAGCATTTCACACATTCCTACATCTTTCCAAACATTCGGAATACCAGATATGACGTTAGCACGGATCTATGCTTGAGGTCAAAGTGACTTCACTCTCTGACGGTCCAAGATGTGAATGGTGTATGTAGAGCCCTGTCGGGCTAGAGTAAACTGCTGGGCTGATTCTAGGAAAGGAATGTTAAAATCATGATCCAAAACATCAAATCAGCTTGTGAAACTGTCTCAGAAATGTGTTGCAAACCCATGAGTTGCTCTGTTAAGGATCGTCCAGCCCTCTAGCATTGAGTAAGCATAAAGCCTAGAACGTTACAGCACAGCAACAGACCATTCGGCCCACAATGTCCCTGCTGAACATATCGTTAAGGCAGGGATTGACAGATTCTTGAATAATACTGGTGTCAGAGGTTATTATGGGGGAGAAGGCAGGAGAATGGGGTTGAGAGGGGAAGACAGGGGTGGAAGATTGCAACCTTCACGTGGTCCGCCCTGTTTCGACTAATGCAATCGACTCGACTCGAGATTTACTAGAATGTTGCCTGGGTTTCAGCAACTAAGTTACAGAGAAAGGTTGAACAAGTTAGGGCTTTATTCTTTGGAGCGCAGAAGGTTAGGGTGGGACTTGATAGATGTTTTTTAAATGGTGAGAGGGGTAGACAGAGTTGACGTGGAAGAGCTTTTCCCACTGAGAGTAGGGAAGATTCAAACAAGGGGACATGACATGAGAGATAAGGGACTGAAGTTTAGGGGTAACATGAGGGGGAACTTCTTTACTCAGAGAGTGGTAGCTGTGTGGAATGAGCTTCCAGTGAAGGTGGTGGAGGCAGGTTCGTTTTTTATCATTTAAAAATAAATTGGATAGTTATATGGATGGGAAGGGAATGGAGGGTTATGGTCTGAGCGCAGGTATATGGGACTAGGGGAGATTATGTGTTCGGCACGGACTAGAAGGGTCGAGATGGCCTGTTTCCCTGCTGTAATTGTTATATGGTTATATGGACGTGCACAAACGGAAGATCAAATAGAACAATTTTAGGCTGTGCACGCCACACGAAAGAAGAAGAAGAAGGATAGATCAGCCATGATTGAATGGCGGAGGAGACTTGATGGGCCGAATGGCCTAATTCTGCACCCAGAACATATGAACATGAACATGATGCCAAGTTAAACTAATCTCTTCTGCCTGTACATGATCTATCTCCCTCTATTCCCTACATATCCATGCGTGCCTATCTAAAAGCTTCAAACACTATGCTCATAGCTGCCACCACCACCACCATCATCCCTGGCAGCGCGTTCCTGGCACCCACCACCCTCTGACTAAAAAAACTTGCCTTGCACATGTCCTTTAAACTTTGCCCCTCTCACTGTAAAACTAGGCATAAAGTGCAGTGACATTTCTGGCCATTGGAGGGGTATTGTCCAATGGTTCAATTGTGCTTTTATTGATGTTATAAGAATCCCGCTTATATTGTGTAAAGAAAGAACTGCAGATGCTGGTTTATACCAAAGATAGACACAAAGTGCTGGAGTAACAGCTGGTCAAGGGGTAGGAAGGGTCCCGACCCAAAACGTCACCCATCCATTTTCCCCAGGGATGCTGCCTGACCCACTGAGTTACTCCAGCACATTGTGTCCATATCATTTATATTGTTCCTGCCACATAATAATATATAGGCTTTTCCTTCGCTCCATAGATGCTGCCACACCCGCTGAGTTTCTCCAGCATTTTTGTCTACATTTGATTTTCCAGCATCTGCAGTTCCTTCGTAAACATAATAAATAGTCTATTCTTTATGAAGCATCTTGACCTCCATTGCTGGAGATATTGAGCTGAACTTGGCTTTCAGTTTAACTTAGTTTAGTTCATTTAGAGATACAGCATGAAACAGGCCCACCAAGTCCGCTCCGACCAGCGATCCCCGCACACTAACACTATCCTACACACACAGGGACAATTTACAAACACACCAAACCAATTAACCTGCAAACCTGCACGTCTTTGGAGTGTGGGAGGAAACTGGAGATTGCGGAGAAAATGCACGCGGTCACGGGGAGAACGTGCAAACTCCGTACAGACAGCACCCGTAGTCGGGATCTCCGGCACTGCAGAAACGCTGTAGGGCAGCAACTCTACCGCTGTGCCACTGTGCCGACATTCTCCCTCAGTTCCCACTGATTCCAGAAATCCCAGGCCCCAACCCTGGGGAGCATTTTTACGGACAGGGCTGTGATCCAGCGTAATAGCAGACAAACTGCTTGGGTTACAATGGGGATTTGGGCCTTTAGTTTGTCTTTGCCACTGTGGGAATGGGAAGAGGAGCGTAAATGTTTGGCAAAATGGTCGCCCAGTCTACACAAAATGCTGGAGTAACTCAGCGAGACAGGCAGCATCTCTGGAGAGAAGTTTCAGGTCGAGACAACTTCCTCAGACGAGTCCACACTTGGTCTCACTGATGTACAGGAACCCACATCAGGAACATCCGATGCAGTAGATGAGGTGCATGTGAACCTCTGACTCACATGGAAGGGCTGCTGAGGTCCCTGGATGGAGGTGAGGGAGAGGTCACAGTGTGATACAGTGTGGAAACAGGCCCTTCGGCCAAACTTGCCCACACCGGCCAACATGTCCCAGCTACACTAGTCCCACCTGCCCGCGTTTGACCCATATCCCTCCCAACCTGTGCTATCCATGTACCTGTCTAACTGTTTCGTCAACATTGGGATAGTCCCTGCCTCAACTACCTCCTCAAAAGTTAAACGTATAGGGGCAAATGTTACATCTTGTGCAGTTGCAGGGGAAAGTACCAGGGGAGGAGTTGTTTTGGGTGGGAAAGGATGTAAACCGAGAAACTGCAGAGGGAACGGCTTCTGCAGGTGGCGGCAAGGAAGGAGAATGGGAAGATGTGACTAGTGGTGGGAATCCATCCATTCACTTTAGTTCTATTTTATCCTGATTTTAGACAATAGACAATAGACGATAGGTGCAGGAGTAGGCCATTTGGCCCTTCGAGCCAGCACCGCCATTCAATGTGATCATGGCTGATCATCCCCAATCAGTACCCTGTTCCTGCCTCCCATATCCCCTGACTCCGCTATTTTTAAGAGCCCTATCTAGCTCTCTCTTGAAAGCCTCCACCGCCCTCTGAGGCAGAGAATTCCACAGACTCACCACTCTCTGTGAGAAAAAGTTTTTCCTCGTCTCTGTACTAAATGGCTTACCCCTTATTCTTAAACTGTGTGGCCCCTGGTTCTGGACTCCCCCAACATCGGGAACATGTTTCCTGCTTCTAGTGTGTCCAAGCCCTTAACAATCTTATATGTTTCAATGAGATCCCCTCTCATCCTTCTAAACTCCAGAGTGTAGTTTTCTATCCACTCTGTCGACGGGAGGGCAACAAATCTCCTGACTGGAAGAAATGCACAAAGGAGGGGATGGATTTGGAGAAAGGGCTCGACCCAAAATATCACCTCCTCCCTTTCTCCAAAAGATGTTGTCTGACCCGCTGCGTTACTCTAGTTGTTGGGCCCATCTTCGGATGAATTTTAAAGATTTTGTTCAATGTCAAACTGGGTGCGGGACGAGAAGTGAAGTTGGAAATGAATTGTACATTTAAAATATTACTTCTTAAAACTCTTGTAAATCAAAGGTTGAGACTCTGAGCAAAAACACAGCCCAGTCCCAAATAGTCTCTGGCAATTATTTAAACTTCGAATGTCATTAGAACGTAAACAAATGCTTAATATTACTTACCCTTGCTGTGAGTTAAGTAAGTTAAGTTCACAACACTCGAACAGAAATAGCTGCATACCATTGAGTGTGGATCATTGGGGAGACGAGAGTGAGATGGTGTTTTCTTTATCTGCAGAACTGATGCCATTTGGTCTAACTCCTTCACAGATTCATATTTTACATTGTTTTGCAGCGCTCACTAAATGTATGTGTGTAATAACAAGGCCAGTTGCCAATAGCCCGAGACTTAGCTTGACAGCGAAAATTGGCACAAAGTTTTATTGAAAACTTTTTTCCAAAAAACGTTAACATATTTAGCATTTATAATTATAAGAAAGGCGGCATGGTGGCGTAGCGGTAGAGTTACTGCCTCACAGCGCTTTCAGCGCCAGAGACTCGGGTTCAAACCGGACTACACATAGTCCGTATGTACTCCCCGTGACTGCATGAGTTTTAGACAATAGACAATAGACAATAGACAATAGGTGCAGGAGTAGGTCATTCGGCCCGTCGAGCCAGCACCATCATTCAATGTGATCATGGCTGATCATCCCCAATCAGTACCCTGTTCCTGCCTTCTCCCCATATCCCCTGACTCCGCTATCTTTAAGAGCCCTATCTAGCTCTCTCTTGAAAGCATCCAGAGAACCGGCCTCCACCGCCCTCTGAGGAAGAGAAATCCACACCCTCACAACTCTCTGTGAGAAAAAGTGTTTCCTCGTCTCCGTTCTAAATGGCTTACCCCTTATTCTTAAACTGTGGCCCCTGGTTCTGGACTCCCCCAACATCGGGAACATGTTTCCTGCCTCCAGCGTGTCCAAACCCTTAACAATCTTATATGTTTCAATAAGATACCCTCTCATCCTTCTAAACTCCAGAGTGTACAAGCCCAGTTGCTTCATTCTCTCAGCATATGACAGTCCCGCCATCCTGGGAATTAACCTTGTAAACCTATGCTGCACTCCCTCAATAGCAAGAATGTCCTTCCTCAAATTAGGAATTTGTTTTCTCCGAGATCTTCGGTTTCCTCCCACACTCCAAAGACAGACAGGTTTGTAGGTTCATCGGCTTGGTATAAATGTAAATTGATCCTGGTGTGTGTGGGATAGTGTTAATGTGTGGGGATCACTGGTCGGCTAGGACTTGGTGGGCCGAAGGGCCTGTTTCCGCATGGTATCTCTGAACAAAAACAATTGGAGCAGTAATTGCTAATGTTGTTTCTAATTGTCTTTTGGAATAATGTGTTGTGTTTTGTGCAGTCGTTTTTTCAGTTTACGGGATTAATGTGCAATTAATGTATAATTAGGGTTTCTGTGTTTCAGTTTAGTTTATTGTCACGTGTATCGAGGTACAGTGAAAAGCTTTTGTTGCGTGCTAACCAGTCAGCGGGAAGACAATACATGATTACAATCAATGCATTTGCACTGTATGGATACGTGATAAGGAAATAACGTTTAGTGCAAGGTAAGGCCAGCAAAGTCCGATCAAGGATAGTCAGAACATCACCAAAGAGGTAGATAGTAGTTCAGGACTGCTCTCTGGTTGTGGTAGGATGGTTCAGTTGCCTGATAACAGCTGGGAAGAAACTGTCCCTAAATCTGGAGGTGTGTGCGTTTTCACATTTCTATACCGATGGGAGAGGAGAGAAGAGGGAGTGGCCAGGGTGAGACTGGGCCTTGATTATGCTGCTGGCCTTGCCAAGGCAGCATGAGGTATAGATGAAGTCAATGGAAGGGATGTTGGTTTGTCCGATGGTCTGGGCTGCGTCTACAATTTGCTGCAATTTCCTGCGGTCTTGGATGGAGCTGTTCCCAAACCGTGCCGTGTTGTGTGTCTGACTGTATGGGACTTTGATGCTGCTGCAAGCAGTGTAAATAACTTGTGTGTACCTCTGTTACACCTCTGTGTAAAAAAACGTGCCCCTCACATCTCCTCTTCCTTTAAACCTTGTCCCTTTCACCTTTAAGCTATGCCCTCTAATCTTGGACATTTCCAACCTGGTAGAAAGTTTCTGACTGTCTACCCCATCTGTCTTAAGGGGCTGTCCCACTTGGGCGACCTAATTGGCGAGCTTAGAAGAGCTGGAAAAAATGATATGTTGAAGACCTCCTTTGACTATGTAGAAGACCTCCTTCGACCTCCTTCGACTATGTTGAAGACCAGCTTCGACTAGCTACCACTAACTTCGGGAAAATTGGACACGGAATAGTGGATAGTGAAGACGACCTCCCTTCGACTATGATGAAGACTATCTACGACTACCTTCGACTACCCTCGATTACCTACGACTAACATGCCGACATACTACGACCTATTACGACTAAACCTACACGTAAAAAAAGTATCGATTTTTTCCTTGGCGACCTTTTCTTACTCGCGGGCATTTTCTAACATATTGGAAAAAACGCCGCGACCTAGCTGAGGCCTCGAGTACGCGGGGACCACTCTCGAGCATGAAGGGAGTTACGAAGATCTCCTACGACCTTGTGTCGACCATGCTGCGAGTATGAGTCGAGGGCAAACTCGCCAGAACTCGTGGATTAGTTCACTCAAGTGGGACAGCCCCATTAACATGCCTCTCCTCTCACTCCTCTGACACTCTGGAGAAAGCATTCCAAGTTTTGTCCAAGCTCTTCTTGCAGCTAATCCCCTCTAATCCCCTCTTAAGATGTGACCAAAACAAAGTCCTTAAAAACTGCATCATGACCTCCTGACTCTTAAGCCCCTGTCCCACTTACGTGTCCTTGGCATGCTAATTACGCGATCTTGTGGTCACATTGAGCCCCGACGGTCCCGCGAAGGTCGCGCGTGACTTCATTCGACCGCACAGCCGTCTGGAGCGAGTGACGTCATTTGAAGATGAACACAAAATGCAGGAGTAACTCAGCGGGACCGGCAGCATCTCTGGAGAGAAGGAATGGGTGGTGTTTCATAAGAAGGGTTTCAACCCGAAACATCATCCATTCTTTTTCCCCAAAGATGCTGCCTGTCCCACTGAGTTACACCAGTATTTTGTGTCTATCTTTGGTTTAAACCAGCGGCCGCAGTTCCTTCCTACACAAATTATGGATCCATTCTGGCTCTTTGCCCATTGAAATAAATCACCATGTTATCAAGATTAGAAATCATCACATTGTCATGTACCACAAACTCAAGTGTATCTGTATTCAGGGCTAGCCATGACCAGTGAGAGGAGCAGAATTAGGCCATTCGGCCCATCAAGTCTACTCCTACATTCAATTATGGCTGATCTATCTCTCCCTCCTAACGCCATTCTCCCGTCTTCTCTCCATGGGCCGAATGGCCTAATTCTGCTCCTATCTCTAATGACCTTATCTACACTTAACAATAATAAACTTAAACCAAACCTAAGAATCAAATAACATAAATCCAGCAACACTCTCTCTACTTAAGTTTGACCCAGACAGCTGGCTGAAGAAAACCCAAACTACACGATTTAATCCTGGAATGTTTGTTTTATCTGTTTCTTCTTTATGCTTTTAGTTTTTTCAATACTGGCATGGGAGCAGTTGGCAAAGGAACTGGAGTTTGGCTGTTGAGGCCTTGTCATGGGGCTATGCAATGAAAGATCACCTTAACTGTACTGGAATTAAATCAGTAGCCGTGTTAAACCTTATTCCCTGCCACATAGAGTTATCTCTTACAAGCACGAAAGAATCAATCGATTGAATCAATTGATTGAAAGATACAGCATGGAAAGGGCCCTTCAGCCTACTGAATCCACACCGACCATCGATCACACGTTCACACTCGTTCCACGCTATCCCACTTTCTCATCCACTCCCTACACACTAGGGGCAGTCTGACAGGGGGAAATTAACCTGCAAACCCGCATGTCTTTGGGATGTGTGGGGAAACCGGGGCACCCGGAGAAAACCCACGTGGTCACAGGGAGAACGTACAAACTCCGCACAGGCAGCATCTGCACGTCTTTGGGATGTGGGATGGGCTGGGTTTAAGGTAGTGGGGCTAATGCAACACGGTAGAGATGCTGCCCCACAGCACCAGAGTCCCGGGTTCGATCCCGACTACGGGTGCTGTCTGTACGGAGTTTGTCCGTTTTCCGGTGACCACCTGGGTTTTCTCCAAGATCTCCGGTTTTCATCTACAGCCCAAAGACGTACAGGTTTGTCGGTTAATTGGCTTGGTATAAATGTAACAAAATAGTCCCAAGTGTGTGTAGGATAGTGTTAGTGTGCAGGATCACTGGTCGTTGCGAACCCGGTGGGCAGCATCTTTGGAGAACATGGATGGGTGATGTTTCGGGTTGGGACCCTTCTTCAGGCTGATTGTGGTGAATGGGGAGGGGCGGGAGAAAGTGGGAAGAGAGGAGGGGTAGGATAAAGCCTGGCTAGTGGAAGGTTGGACAAAGGCCAGGGTGACAATACAAAAGGCGTAAGACAAGGATAGATGAGGTGAGGATTGTGAAGCCAGAGGAAGGAATATAGGTGGAAGGAGATGGAGAAGGGTGGAAATGGGTGTGAATTCAGGTGGGGCACCGGGAAGGGGTGGGGGGGAAGGATAAAATAATAATAATAAAAATAATAATAAAAATAATGGAAATGGAAGATAAGTTGAACAAATACTTTGGATCCGTCTTCACTAAGGGGGACATTTGAGAAGGAGAAGGTTAAATCAGAAGTGTCAGTGATGCAGTTGAACAAAGGGGACTATGAAGGCATGAGAGGGGAGCTGGCCAAGGTAGACTGGAAAGGGATCCTAGCAGGAATGACGGTGGAACAGCAATGGCAGGAATTTCTGGGCATAATCCGGAAGACGCAGGATCATTTCATTCCAAAAAGGAAGAAAGATTCTAAGGGGAGTAGGAGGTAACCGTGGCTGACAAGGGAAGTTAGGGATAGAATAAAACTAAAAGAAAAGATATATAACACAGCAAAGAGTAGCCGGAAGCCAGAGGATTGGGAAACTTTCTTAGGCCAACAGAAGGAAACAAAACGGGCAATACGGGCTGAAAAGATGAAGTACGAAGGGAAGCTGGCCAGGAATATAAAGAAGGACAGTAAAAGCTTAGGGAAAAGTTAAGGGAAAAAGCGTAGCAAAGTCAAATGTGGGTCCCTTGAAGGCAGACACGGGTGAAATTATTATGGGCAACAAGGAAATGGCAGAAGAGTTGAATAGGTACTCCCAAGATAGGTACAAAAAGCTAGAGTAATAGCCCTGTCCCACGGTACGAGTTTATTCCAAGAGCTCTCCCGAGTTTGTCCTGATTCGAACTCGGAGATTTACACTAATGGCCACTCGTCGGTACTCGGGGCTCTCGTGGACATTTTTCAACATGTCGAAAAATCTTCACGAGTCTTCCCATGCTTACCTGCCATTAATGATACTTCCCGAGTACCTGCCGTTAGCGTTACGAGCCGCTAAGAGACGTCCCCGAGCTCCGACGTACCCGCTACGTTCATTCTCCGTGCTTACCACGAGTTTGTTTTATTTTTAAATTCGGGAAAGCTCTTGAATTAGCTCGTATAGTGGGACAGGCCCTTTACTCTGGCATTTTGTATCTAACTTTCAGAAGGGAGCAGGAGAGGTACTTGATGTTGGGGGCAACGGGAAGAGAGTTGAGAAATGTGACTGATGGCATTGTTCAATAGTTGATGGAGGATCATATAACATATGATGAGCATTTGTCGGCACTGGGCCAGTACTCACTGGAGTGGAAAATGATGAGCGGGGCCCACAATGAAACTTACCGAATAGTGAAAGGCCTGGATAGAGTGGATGTGGAGAGGATGTTTCCACTAGTGGGAGAGTCTAGGACTAGAGGTCACAGCCTCAGAATTAAAGAATGTTCCTTTAGGAAGGAAGATCATTTTTTTTAGTCTAGAGTGGGGGAAATCTGGAGAATTATTTGCCACAGACGGATGAGGAGGCCAAGTCAATGGCCATTAACACATCACCTGCATTCCAAGGTCACAAGGTGATCCAACGCCATTATTAAGTTTGCCGACGACACCACGGTAGTAGGACTGATCAGCGACAACGATGAGTCAGCCTACAGGGAGGAGATCCAGCACCTGACCACCTGGTGTGCCAACAATAACCTCGTCCTCAACTCCAAGAAGACGAAGGAGATTATTGTCGACTTCAGGCAGACCAGAGGAGGCAGTCATACCCCCATCCATATAAACGGGACTGAGGTGGAGCGCGTCTCCAGCTATAAATTCCTCGGAGTGCATATCTCGGAGGATTTGTCCTGGTCCCTCAACACCTCCAAGCCGATCAAAAAGACACAGCAGAGCCTTTACTTCCTGAGGAGGCTCAAGAAAGCCCACCTGTCCCCCCGGATCCTGACCAACTTTTACCGCTGTACCATAGAGAGTATCCTGACCACCTGCTTCACGGTATGGTACAGCAGCTGCACTGCTGCGGACAGGAAGGCACTACAACGGGTGGTGAAAACCGCGCAGCACATCATCGGTGCCCCGCTCCCTGCCATGGATGCCCTCCACCGAAAACGGTGTCTGAGACGGGCCGGGAAGATCATCAAAGACCCCTCACACCCCAACCATGGACTGTTTGCCCTCCTCCCATCAGGGAGGCGGTACAGGAGCCTCAGGTCACGTACTAGTAGGATGAGGAACAGCTTCTACAATAATACAATCACATTGCTGAACTCGGAGTCCCGCCGATAGATTTCTCCGGTCCCTCCGTCCCCATTGTTTAATTATTCTGTATTTCTTGATTATTTTGTATCTTCTCTCTTTCTATTTTTTTTTTTTTTTAATTTCTTTATGCACAACTACTACGGACTGACGCAAAACTGCATTTTGCTGTACTCGTACTTCTATTTTTTTTTTGATTACATTAAAGTTGAATTGACTTGAATTGAATTAAATTGAATAAAGTCCGAGCCAACTCAACCTCTCCCTTTATCTTGGTGTAGTATTGCCTCATAGAAATCCCATCGGGAATATAATTCTCGCTGGCTTTCGTTATTAAACTTTTCATGTTTGTCAGTGTATTGTTCCCTGCAGCCTCCTCACTTAGAAACTGAGGGGAAACAGGCCCTTCGGCCCACCAAGGCCGCACCAACCACCAGTTGATCCCATGATCCCATCACTAGTTCTATCCCACACACTAGGGACAATTTACGGAGCCAATTCACCTACAAACCTGCACATCTTTGGAGTGTGGGAGGAAACCAGAGCACCTGGAGAGAACCCACGCAGTCATGGGAAGAACGTACATACTCCAAACAGACAGCACCCGTGGTCAGGATCAAACCCAGTTTTCTCTGGTGCTGTGAGGCAGCACCTCTACCGCTGCGCCACTGTACCACCCCTATGTGTGTTGAGAACAATTAATAGCCCTCCTCTACAGCGCTTTCAACGCCAGAGACCCGGGTTTGATCCTGACTACGGGTGCTGTCTGTACAAAGTTTGTACGTTCTCCCCGTTTCCTCCTTAATCTTCAGATTCCTCCCACACTACAGGTTTGTAGGTTAATTGGCTTGGATTTGTACACTTGGTATAATTGTCCCTAGTGTGTGTGTAGGATAGTGTTAGTGTGTGGGGATTGCTAGTCGGAATGGGCCG
>NC_073414.1:10109536-10359536 GCF_028641065.1 Leucoraja erinaceus | reverse complement strand
TACATCTTTGGTGTGCTGGAGGAAAGTGGAGATCCCAGAGAAAACCTACGCAGGTCACGGCGAGAACGTACGAACTCTGTACAGTCAGCGCCCGTGTTCATGGTCGAAGCCGGGCCTCTGGTGCTGTGACGCCTCTGTGCTGTAGTAATTCTGCTGCATCATTTGAGAATTGGAAACTATACACACTCAGAAAATGGCGGCACGATGGCTCGGCGGTAGAGTTGTTACCTCACAGCTCCGGAGACTCAGGTTCCATTCTGACTACGGGTTCGCTCTGTATGGAGTTTGTACGTTCTCCCCGTGACCTGCGTGGGTTTTGTCCTGGATCTCCGGTTTCTTCACACACTCTAAAGAGATACATGTTCGTACGCTAATTGACTTGGTATAATTGTAAATTGGCCCTCGTGTGTGTAGGATAGTGTACGGGGTGATTATTGGTTGCCTTGGACCTGGTGGGATGACCTGTTTGCTGTAGTAAACAAAACTGCACTAAAAAACATTTGGTGAAAATGCTGCTGGCCATCATTTCCTTTTGTTAATTAATTTAATTGGAGTTAGGAAACATCACAAACACTCACAATCTGGTCAATGGTTTTTTTGAGTCACTCCACATTTAGTGTCTATCCTCGGTGAAAACCAGCATCTGCAGTTCCTTCCTACATGTTTTGTCTGCTCCACTGCGATATCTCTTCAAGGTATGTCTACTTTGAAGAGGTTCTCCTCCTCTCTCCGATAACGTACAGGTTTGTAGGTTAATTGGCTGGGTGCATGTGTAAATTATCCCTAGAGTGTAGGATAGTGTTAGCGTGCGGGGTGATTGTTGGTTGGCGCGGACTCGGTGCGGAAGGGCCTGTTTCCGCGCTGTGTCTCTAAACTAAACTAAGAGCTAACGGAATGACTGGGGATGGAGAGTTATAGAGTCGTAGAGTCATAGAGTGATACAGTGTGGAAACAGGCCCTTCAGCCCAAGCTGCCCACACCGGCCAACATGTCCCAGCTGCACTAGTCCCACCTGCCTGTGTTGGTGCTCATCCCTCCAAACCTGTCCAATCCATGTAGTTTCTCCCTAAATGCGGAATTATCTGGGACGGAAAGGCAAACATATGAGTTGCACAGGAGAAATAATTTCAGTAGTACTACTGACAGCCAGGCCCAGTGAAACTGCACTGAAACACAGACAGTCCCTCCGAACACCTTGGCAGTCACTGTAGGGGGGATCTTATAGAAACATGTAAAATTATAAAAGGACTGGACAAGCTAGATGCAGGAAAAATGTTCCCAATGTTGGGCGAGTCCAGAACCAGGGGCCACAGTCTTAGAATAAAGGGGAGGCCATTTAAGACTGAGGTGGGAAAAAACATTTTCACCCAGAGAGTTGTGAATTTGTGGAATTCCCTGCCACAGAGGGCAGTGGAGGCCAAATCACTGGATGGATTTAAGAGAGTTAGATAGAGCTCTAGGGGCTAGTGGAGTCAAGGGATATGGGGAGAAGGCAGGTACAGGTTATTGATTGGGGACGATCAGCCATGATCAAAATGAATGGCGGTGCTGGCTAGAAGGGCCAAATGGCCTCCTGCAACTGTTTTCTATGTTTTGATGTTTCTATGGAGGAGAAGGAGGGAGAAAGTGAGGGCTTTCTAAAATTAGAGAAGTCAATGTTCATACCGCTGGGGTGTAAACTACCCAAGCAAAATATGAGGTGCTGCTCCTCCAGTTTGTGCTGGGCCTCACTCTGGGAGATTGAAGTGCTGAGTAACTGGGCGATCAGGTTGGTTAAGGCGGGCTGTATAACGGATGATGGGTAACATGGATTTACCAAGGTTTACTTAAGATAGACACAAAAAACTGGAGTAACTCAGCGGGACAGGCGGCATCTCTGGAGAGAACGAATGGGTAACGTTTCAGATCTCGAAGAAGGGTCTCGACCCGAAACATCGCCCATTCCTTCTCTCCAGAGATGCTGCCTGTCCCATTGAGTTACTCCAGCATTTTCTGTCTGTCTTCTGTTCAAACCAACATCTGCAGTTCCTTCCTGCAACATAGGCACAAAAAGCTGGAGTAACTCAGCGGGCCAGGCAGCATCTCTGGAGAGAAGGAACAGGCGACGTTTCGGGTCGAGACCCTTCTTCAGACTGAGCTCCTCTCTCTCTGTCTCCCCCCTATCACTCCGTCCCACCCCCACCCTAGTTCTCTGGCTAGTTCTCACTGTCCTCCTGATTACATTTTGCTGATTGTACGCCTCGTTGTCACCTTCCCCTCAGCTAACAATGATCCATTGTACATTTCCCTTGACCTGCGTCTCCTTTGATCTGTGTTTTCACACCTCACCCTTCCATATCTCTAGTCTCCCTCTCCCCCAACTCTCAGTCTGAAGAAGTGTCTTGATCCGAAAAGTCACCCATTTCTTCTCTCCAGAGATGCTGCCTGACCCGCTGAGTTACTCCAGCATTTTGTGCCTATCTTTGGTGTAAACCAGCATCTGCAAGTCCTTCCTACACATCTTTCATCCAATTTGCATGTTTAGATATGCCTTTATTGGACACACCGTTAGACTTGCAAATCCCCCAGGGCAATTGTAGATTGTCCCCTGAACCTACTCTTGTATATATCAACTTGGTACATTGTGTGATACGTTTCTTTATTCTCTCTTTGTACTAGATTACTTTCTGGTTTACATCTGGCATATTAGTCTAAGGGGTAACGTACATGTGTGAACCTTCTTAATCCGCCAGAACAGGCTTTGGAGGAAGAAAGTGGCATGGTGGCACAGCGGTAGAGTTGCTGCCTCAGAGCGATTACAGCGCCAGAGACCCGGGTTCGATCCTGACTATGGGTGCTGTCTGTACAGAGTTTGTACGTTCTCCCCGTGACCTCATGGATTTTCTCCAACATCTCCTGTTTCCTCCCACACTCCAACACTCCTCCCACACTCCAACACTCCTCCCACACTCCAACACTCCTCCCACACTTCAAAGATGTGCAGGTTTGTATGTTAATTGGCCTGGTGTAAATGTTAAGGGCCTGTCCCACCAGTATGCGATTGCATGCGTCTAGCGCGTACGGACTCGCGGGGCGGGTCCCACTTCCAACTGCAGAGCCGTCTGGGACTGGTCCCAACATCATACAGCTGGGCAGGAGGCGGGCCGACTGAATTTGGACGCCGCACAGCATTGGGCGGTGACGTCATCACGCAACGCCACGCGCTAGGCGTACGCCGTCAAGACGCTGTGTACGCCCATCGAGACGCTGCGTATGCCTTCAATGCGCCTGCAAGCCGACAGGCCATTGACGCATGGGATTTTCGGGCAGTGCAAGAGTTTTGAAGCCCGCGCAACTCCATACGCCTCCACCGATCGAAGTGGGACCGGCCCCTCGTGGCTGTACGCCTCAAGCGACCACGTTTGGTCGCGCTAGACACATGCAATTGCATGTTGGTGGGTCAGGCCCTTAACTTGTCCTCAGTGTGTGAAAGGTAGTGTTAATGTGCGGGGATTGCTGGTTGGTGCAGAGTTGATGGGCCGAAGGGCCTGTTTCGGCACTGTAACACTAAACTAAACTAAACTAAACTAAACCTAACATTAACTGACTTGGGGACGCAAGAAACTGCACGAAAATATACAAAATGCTGGAGTAACTCAGCGGGTCAGTCAGCATCTCTGGAGAACATGGATGGGTGTCGTTGCAGGTAAGACTGAAGAAGGGACATGACCTAAAACTTTGTCCATTCATGTTCTCCAGAGATGCTGCCTGACCCACTTAGTTACTCCAGCACTTTGTGTGTTTTTTTAATATAACACATTGGTCAATCTAACAATGGTGAAAATGCTGGAGATTCTCAGCAGGTCAGGCCACATCCTTGAGAAGAGAAATAGAGTCAACATTTTAGGTTGAAGACATTTCATTAGAACTAGGGAGGAGGTGGAGGAAGTACTCAACCTCTCCAGTACTGACCACGTGCAAACTCCACACAGACAGCACCCGAAGTCAGGATTGAGCCCAGGATTGAGCTCTGGCTCTGCGAAGCACCAACTCTACCTGATGCAGCCCTGTTCAGGTTTGACGGATCAGGTTTCAGGGGTTTTGAACAGGAGAATGGGGTCGGAGGGGGTAGATCAGCCATGATTGAATGGCGGAGGTGATATGGGAATTTATGATGACCTGGGCAGGATGTGCGAAAGGATGAATAAAGGGGATCCGGAGCGTGTGGGGGGTTACAATTTAAGAGGAATATTTAATTTTAAGAAACAAAGAGTCCGTACGACTAGAAAAACCTTTTGTATTTCGGTTTGTGGAGTGGGAGTGTGGAACAAATTGAACGAGGTAAAGCAATGATCATTTTTGATGGGTACCGGGATGGAGGGGAATGGGACCTAATGTTTTCTACTCAATTGTTTACTATCATTTATGAAGTTTTATGTGTATAATACTTATGTCTGTAGGTACCTGCTTGACCTCTTTAATTGAATGTGTAAACAGAGATTAATAGTTAAGGGGAGTTCATTGGGCTTTTTGACATGCTGTATTGATTGTGATTGATATTCGGCTATTAATGAAGACATAAATCAATAACGTTACTGCAGAGGATGTTAAAGATGAAAAGAGTGTTGAAATAAGATGTTGCCACAGAAAGCAAAGTGGCAGACTAACTCAAAACAGGAGAAATTAGTCATCTTCACATTGGCAAACGATAACAACAGGATCACTTCCAGTATTTCAAGCGTTTTAATTTGGAGAAACAGTATGGAAACAGACCCTTTAGCTCATCGAGTCCACTCCGACTCCGATCACCTGCTCACGTATTCTATGGTAGTTCTATGTTAGTAGACGTTAGGAAAGCTCCCCCTCCCCTCCCCCCCATTCACCATCAGCAACGCCACAGTCACATTTGTGGAGTCTTTTAAGTTCCTTAATCTCCAAGGACCTTAAATGGGGGGCCACCATCGACTCCACAGTCAAAAAGGCACAACAGAGGATATACTTCCTATGGCAGCTGAGGAAACACAATCTGCCACAGGCAATGATGGTCCAATTCTACACGGCCATCGTAGAGTCTGGCCTCACCTTCTCCATCATGGTCTGGTTTGGCTCAGCCACCAAGCACAACACCTGGAGGCTGCAGTGAATCGTCCGATCAGCAGAGAAGGTTATTGGCTGCACCTTCCCTCCATTGATGAACTGTACACTGCTAGGGCCAGGAAGCGAGCGGGCAAGATCATCTCTGACCCCTCTCACCCTGGCCACGAACTCTTTGAATCACTTCCCTCTGGAAGGCGTCTGTCAAAGCTGCCACAGCCAGACATAAAAGCAGATTTTTTTCCACGAGTAGTACTCTGTAGCCTCCTGTTGCTCTGGTATTTTATTTAATTCACATGTATAATATAACATATAACCATATAACCATATAACCATATAGCAATTACAGCACGGAAACAGGCCATCTCGACCCTTCTAGTCCGTGCTGAACACGTATTCTCCCCTAGTCCCATATACCTGCGTTCAGACCATAACCCTCCATACCTTTCCCATCCATATAACTATCCAATTTATTTTTAAATGATAAAATCGAACCTGCCTCCACCACCTTCACTGGAAGCTCATTCCACACCGCCACCACTCTCTGAGTAAAGAAGCTCCCCCTCATGTTACCCCTAAACTTCTGTCCCTTAATTCTCAAATCGTGTCCCCTTGTTTGAATCTTCCCTACTCTCGATGGAAAAACGTTATCCACGTCAACTCTGTCTATCCCTCTCATCATTTAAAAGACCTCTATCAAGTCCCCCCTTAACCTTCTGCGCTCCAAAGAATAAAGCCCTAACTTGTTCAATCTTTCTCTGTAACTTAGTTGCTGAAACCCAGGCAACATTCTAGTAAATCTCCTCTGTACTCTCTCTATTGTGTTGACATCCTTCCTATAATTAGGCGACCAAAATTGTACAATAATTGTAAATAATGTTTTATTATTAATGTTTAATGTTTTATGTATCATTCTTAATTCACTGTATGTCATGTTGTCACTTGTGAGCGGAGCACCAAGGCAAATTCCTTGTATGTGATTACTTGGCCAATAAACTTATTCATTCATTCATCCCACTTTCCCATCTACTCCCTGCACAATAAGGGCAATTTACAGAGGCCAATTAATTAACAAACCCGCACGTCTTTAGGGTGTGGGAAGAACCCGAAGCACCTGGAGGAAACCCACGCAGTCAAAGGGAAAACCTGCATACTCCACACTAACCTGACGTTAGTTCGAACCTGGGTCTTTGGCGCTGTGAGGCAGCAACTCTACCGCTGCACCACCGTGTTACACCAATCATTTGATAATCAATACTGATGTTTGGCAGAAATAGTTGAACGAAGAAGGCCAAATCTACTGAAGACTCAAAGGAAGTGGGGTTAGCCCACTGTTGGGGATGTGGAGAGGATAAGTGAGTGGAAGTGAAGGTGACAGAAGGTGAGGAAATATGAGATGCATCATTTCTTACACATACACCAAGCCAATTAACCTACAAACCTGCACGTCTTTGTAGTGTCGGAGGAAAGCGGATCTCCCAGAGAAAACACTCGCAGGTCACGAGAAGAACGTGCAAACTCCGTACAGACAGCACCTGTAGTCAGGATCGAACCCGGGTCCCTGGCACTGTAAGGCAGCGACTCAACCGCTGCGCCACCGTGTCTTGAATGTGTGTTTCGTTAATACGATTTGAATATAACATAAGTAATAAATGAGGGAACTCTACTTGCATTACAGGGGCTGAAATAGTTATATCGTCATTTCGATTGGAATTTTAAAATTACTTTAGAAACTCACAAGCAGAAAAAAATCTGTCTTGGGTAAAATAACAGTCTCAGAAAAAATTGTTTCCATGTAACTACTGTCTCTTCAGAATGCGGTTTGTCAGTATCAGTCATTGAAATTGACAAGCAATTTGTTCTACTGCATTCTGAAACAAATCTTTAGTATTCTTAGCTTGCAAAAATAAGCTTATGGCTATTAAAAATACCGTATTTATGAAAATCCTGCAGGTGAAACAACTTTATTATTGCGAGTCAGAATAGTCCATAACCCCCTTTCCCCACTGATATGATAGTTACAATTACACAAGATTTCTTAGATAGAGTGGATGTGGGGAGGATGTTTCCACTAGTGGGAGACTAGGACCAGAGGTCACAGCCTCAGAATTAAAGGATGTTCCTTTAGAAAGAAGAGGAGGAGGAACTTCTTAAGTCAAAGGGTGGTGAATCTGTGGAATCCATTGCCACAGAAGGCTGTAGAGGCTAAGTCAGTGGATATTTTTAAAGCAGGGATAGACAAATTATTGATTAGAATGGGTGTTAAGGGTTATGGGGAGAAGGCAGGAGAATGGCTTTAGGAGGCAGAGACAGATCAGCCGTGATTGAATGGTAGAGTGGGCCGAATGGCCTAATTCTGTTCCCATCACTTATGAATCCAATTATCGTGTTAACGGCAGAAGTGCCTGTACTTCCATCAACACTGTCTCGAGAAAGGAATTTGACCGCAACTTGTTGCCAAGTGAATCTGATCTCCTCTGCCTACACGTGATCCACATCCATCCATTCTTTGCATATCCATGTACCTATCCAAAAGCCTCTTAAACACCGCTATCATATCTGCCTCCACCTCCACGTCTGGCAGGGCATTCCAGGCACCCACCACCCTCTGTGCAAGAAACGTCACCTCCTTTACACTTTGCACTTCTCAACTTAAAGCTGTGCTTCTCATATTTGTATCCATTTCCCCTCAACCTCTGTCATTCTGGAGGAAAGAATCCAAATTCGTGTGACTGTTCCTTCGGTAATCCAGGCATCATTCTGGTAAACATCTGCACCCTCTCCAAACCTCCACATCCTTCCTGCAATAAGATGAACACAACTGCACCCAATACTCCAAATATGGCCTGACCAAGATCCTCTTCTATGTCTACAAAGCCCTTAATGGGCTCGCCCCCACCTACATCACAAGTCTGCTTACCCACGACACCACCTCCAGGTCCCTCAGATCAGCAGACTTGGGGTTACTGAATATCCCACAGTCTAGGCATAAGCTCAGGGGCGACCACACCTTTGCGGTTGCAGCTCCTAGACTGTGGAACAGCATCCCCCTTCCCATCAGAACTGCCCCCTCCATCGACTCCTTTAAGTCGAGACTTAAAACTCATCTTTACTCTCAAACCTTTCTTGACGTCCTCTGAGGGAGGGCTACATGTATGTATTTATGTATGTACTTAATCTATGAACCAATATTGTATAATGTTAGTACCTCCACCAATGTAAAGCACTTTGGCCAATGAGAGTTGTTTTTTAAATGTGCTATAGAAATAAAAGTGACTTGACTTGACTTGACCAAAGTCCTGTAAAGCTACAAAATGGCTTCCTTGACTTGACCAAAGTCCTGTAAAGCTACAAAATGGCTTCCTGACTCTTAAGGGCCTGTCCCACTTGGTGATTTTTTCGGCAACTGCCGGTATCATGGACTGACGTATCGGGTCACCGAAAAAGTTGCGGCGTGATGTGGCGTGGCGCAGTGTGACGCGGCACGACAACATATTGACGTGCGGTGTTCCCTCAAGTGTCGCAACATTTTTTTTGGCGCCGCTGGATATTTGAAATGTTCAAAATCAATGAAGATAGACACAAAAAGCTGGAGTAACTCGGCGGGACAGGCAGCACCCATTCCTTCTCTCTAGAGATGCTGCCTGTCCCACTGAGTTACTCCAGCTTTTTGTGTCTACCCAGCATCTGCAGTTCCCAACCTACACATTTCTTATACTCAATGCCCTGCATACTTTATCATTCTCTTTACTTGTGTTGCCACTATCAGGGAGCTATGTCTTGGATGCCAATATTCCTCTGTACACCAATGAACCATCCTACCACAACCAGGGAGCAGTGCTGAACTACTATCTACCTCTTTGATGACCCTCGGACTATCCTTGATCGGACTTTGTTGGCTTTACCTTGCACTAAATGTTATTCCCTTATCATGCGTCTATGCACTGTAAATGGCTCAATTATAATCATGGATTGTCTTTCTTCTGACTAATTCCTGACATTAGCATTGCCAGATGTCTGGGTTTGGAACGAAGAGCGAACATTTCAAAATGTCGAACTTTAGAGTTGAGCCACAGCCGGCATGAGGCATCCCGATGCTGCTGGGACTTTGGCCGTTCCCAGTTGCTCCACTCATTCCCTGCAACGTCCCAGCCAACTGTGGATCAGCTTCACATTATCGTCCAAGACACATAACAAAACCACTCCACACAGGCTCCAGTGATGAGCGTGATCGTTTAACTTGGGGAACCGGTCCAGAATGATGCATTTTGAGGTCAAAACACTTGAGTGGAAAGTGAGACATCGAAGGTCACAGTTATTGGACGTAAGAGTTTCTTAACACTTACTATCAATCACCAGCAGTTGATGATGACTAGAATTTCGTAAGTGTATAAAATTATGAGAGGCAGAGACAGGGCAGTCACACAGTTTTTTTTCCCAATATGGAAATGTCAAAGACGAGATGGGCCCAACACTGAACCCTGATGCACACCACTCATCACAGGCCTCCAACAATCCTTCAACATTTTCGCCACAGCATATAATCCTCCGACATTTTTGTCACCTCCAACGGGATCCCACTACTGGCCACATCTTCCTTTCTCCAACCCCTTCTGCTTTCCGCAGAGACCGTTCCCTCCGAAACTCCCTGGTCAACTCGTCCCTTCCCACCCAACACACCCCCCCCCCCCCCCCCCCAGGTACTTTCTCCCAACACCTGTCCCTTTACCTGCCCCCTCGACTCCATCCAAGGACCCAAACAATCTTTCCAGGTGAGGCAGAGGTTCACTTGCACCTCCTCCAACCTCATCTACTGTATCCACTGTTCCAGGTGTCAACTTCTCTACATCAGTGAGACCAAGCGCAGGCTTGCCGATCGTTTCACTGAACACCTCCTCTCAGTCCGCCTTAACCTGCCTGATCTCCCGGTGGCTCAAAAACTTCAACTCCCCCTCCCATTCCCAATCTGACCTTTCTGTCCTGGGTCTCCTCCATTGTCAGAGTGAGGCCCAGCGCAAATTGAAGGAACAGCACCTCATATTTCGATTGGGTAGCTTGCACCCCAGCGGTATGAACATTGACTTCTCTAACTTAAGATAGCCCTTGCTTTCCCTCTCTCTCCATCCCCTCCCCCTTCCCAGTTCTCCCACCAGTCTTACTATCTCTGCCTACATTTTATCTTTGACCCGCCCACTCCACTGACATCAGTCTGAAGAAGGGTCTCGACCCGAAACGTCACCCATTCCTTCTCTCTGGAGATGCTGCCTGTCCCACTGAGTTACTCCAGCATGTTGTGTCTACCTTCCTCCACCCCCTTCTGCTTCCATCCATGAAGCCAGTTTCATGTAAGGCAGCAACTCTACCGCTGCGCCACCGGTAAACACCATAAGATTTTGTTTTCAAAACTCTCCTGATATTCTAAAGGAAAAAATCCGAAGTTGTCCAACCTCCCCTTAGTTATTACAGGCAGCATTCTGGTAAATCACATCTGTACAACTACAAACCTCTTCATCCTTCCTGCAATGAGATGACCAGAACTGCATGCAATTGTCCAAATGTGGCCTCACCAAAGCCCCATAAAACTGCCACATGACCACCTGACTCTTATGTTCAATGCCCTGTCTTTGCCCTGAAATTCTGAAACAGAATTTCGTTCAGACCGAATGGTCTGAATGACAATAAACGAATCTAATCTAATTTAATCTAATCTGTTTTCCTTAAGGGGCTGTCCCACTTGGGTGACCTAATCCGCGAGTTCTGGCGAGTTTGCCCTCGACTCATACCGGCAGCACGGTCGACACAAGGTCGTAGGAGGTCTTCGTAACTCTCCTTCATGCTAGAGAGTGGTCCCCGCGTACTCGAGGCCTCACCTAGGTCGCAGAGTTTTTTTCAACATGTTAAAAAATGCCCGCGAGTAAAAAAAGGTCGCCATGGAAAAAATCGATACTTTTTTTACTCGTAGGTAGTTAGGTCGTAGTAGGTCGGCATGTTAGTCGTAGGTAATCGAGGGTAGTCGAAGGTAGTCGAAGATAGTCGAAGATAGTCTTCAACATAGTCGAAGAGAGGTGGAAGGGAGGTCAAAGGAGATCGAAGGAGGTCATCTTCACTCTCCACTATTCGGTGTCCAATTTTCCCGAAGTTAGTTGTAGCTGGTCTTCAACATAGTTGAAGGAGGTCTTCAACATGTCCTTTTTTCAAACTCTCCTAAACTTGCCAATTAGGTCGCCCAAGTGGGACAACCCCTTTACCACTCTGGTACAGTGGCGGCACGGTGGTGCTGCGGTAGAGTTGCTGCCTCACAGCGCCAGGCACCCGGGTTCGATCCTGACCACAGGCGCTGTCTGTATGGAGTTTGTACGTTCTCCCCGTGACGTGCGTGGGTTTTCTCCAAGATCTTCAGTTTCCTCCCACACTCCAAAGACGTACAGGCTTGTAGGTTAATTGACTTGGTATAAATGTAAAGTTGTCCATAGGATGTGTAGGATAGTGTTAGTGTGTGGGGATCGCTGGCCGGTGCGGTCTCGGTGGGCCAACGGGCTTGTTTCCGCGCTGTATCTCTAAACTAAACTAAAAATCGAAACTCTTTCAACTTGTGTTGTGACTATCAGGGAGATATGTCCTGCAATATTCTTCTGTACATCAATTATAAAGGGTCTTGCTATTAACTCTATCCTTACTCTCTATATTTGACCTGCTAAAGTGCAAGACTTTACACTTGTTTGGAGTAAACCCCATAAGATGTTGCTTTCAAAACTCTACTGGAAGTTTGATCCAACTTCTCATCAACTTCAGCAGATTGAGACTTGAACTGACACCTTTCTGATTGAGAACGCATGTGTGTTCGATACTGAGCCACAATTCACACCGCGGGCTACAATTCACACCAGATGCCTCCATGATGAGGAAATATTTCTCACCATCCATCTTACGTGAGGCCCTCGTAGCTTTGAATGCCTCTCTCAGATTCTCCCTGGATTGCGGCCACTTCATGGAAAACAAACCCAGCCTGTCCAGTCTCTCCAGATTTTTATATAAAGTCATGAGATGAATAGATTGGGTGGATGCATGGACTCTCTTGCCCAAAGTAAGGGAATCGAGGACCATAGGCTCAAGGTGAAGGGGAAACGATTTAATAGGAATGTGAGGGACAGCCTTAATTTTACATTGCATGCCTCGTTGTCACCTCCCCCTCGCTAACAATGAGCCATTCTACATTGTTCTTGAACTTTGTCCCCTTTGATCTTTAGTTTTCACACCTTACCCTTCCATGTCTCTAGTTCCCCTCTCCCCAGTCTCTCAGAAGGGTCTCGACCCCAAACGTCACCCATTGCTTCTTTCCAGAGATGCTGCCTGTCCCGCTGAGTTGCACGTTTATACACAGATGTGGGAGTTTGCAGATGTTGGTTTCTGGAGAACAAGACAAACTGCTGGAGGAACCCACTTGTCAGGCAGCATCTGTGGAGGGCATGCATAGAACATAGAACATACAACAGTCCTTCTGCAGTTGTACAGAGCCCTAGTGAGACACCACTAGTGTGTCAGTGTTGTGTACAGTTTTTGGTCCCCTATTTTGAGGAAGGACATTCTTGCTATTGAGGGAGAGCAGCGTAGGTTTACAAGGTTAATTCCCGGGATGGCGGGGCTGTCATATATGGAGCAGCTGGGCTTGTACACTCTGGAGTTTAGAAGGATGAGAGGGGATCTTATTGAAACATATAAGATTGTTAAGGGCTTGGACACGCTAGAGGCAGGAAACATATTCCCGATGTTGGGGGAGTCCAGAACCAGGGGCCACAGTTTAAGAATAAGGAGTAAGCCATTTAGAACGGAGACGAGGAAACACCTTTTCTCACAGAGAGTGGTGAGTGTGTGGAATTCTTTGCCTCAGAGGGCAGTGGAGGCAGGTTCTCTGGATGCTTTCAAGAGAGAGCTTGATAGGGCTCTTAAAAATTGCGGAGTCAGGGGATATGGGGAGAAGGCAGGAACGGGGTACTAATTGGGGATGATCAGCATTTATTAGATTAGATTAGATTAGATTCGTTTATTGTCATTCAGACCTTTCGGTCGGACCAAAATTTAGTTTCCCTGCAGTCATTACATTGAATGGCAGTGCTGGCTCGAAGGGCCGAATGGCCTACTCCTGTACCTATTGTCTATTGTCTATTGTCACTCCAGCATTTTGTGTCTATCTGCAGTTCCTTCCGACACATGTATTACCATTTCCTCAGCTTTGTCCAATCTCTCCTTCGAGCTAATTCTAATCTAGGAAACGTCTCAGGGAACATCTTTGACACCCTCTCCAACGTCTCCACATCCTTCCTAGAAAGTGATCTTTTTCTTGCGTATGGCGTGCACAGCCTACAGTTGTTGGACAACTTGTTCCATTTGATCTGATTTGATTGTGCACGCCAGGTTGATTGCATTTGTCGAAACAGGGCGGACGATGTGGAGGTTGCAATTTCCCACCCTCTACAAAGTGATGAACGGAACAGCAGACTATGCTCTGTATACACAGATGTGGACGTTTGCAGATGTTGGTTTCTGGAGAAAAAGACAAACTGCTGGGGGGAACCCACTTGTCAGGCAGTATCTGTAGAGGGCATACATAGAACATAGAACATACAACAGTACTGCACAGGCCCTTTGGCCCGCAATGTCCAAGCTGAACATAAAGCCAAGACCAACACTTACCGACCTGCACATGGTCCATATCTCTCAATTCCCTGCATATCCATGTGCCTATCCAAAAGTCTTGTGCATGCCACTATCGTATCTGCTTCCACCACCACCCTTCACAACACGTTCCAGGCACCCACCACCCTCTGTGTAAAAAAACTTGCCCGCACATCTCCTTTAAATGTTGCCCCTCTCACCTTAAAGTTATGTTCTCTAGTCTTTGGTATTTCCATTCTGGGATAAAGGTTCTGACTATCTACCCTGTCTATGCCTCTCGTCATGTTAAAAACTTCTATCAGGTCTCCCCTCAACATCTGGTGTTCCAGGGAAAACAATCCAAGTCTGTCCAACTTCTCTCTGTAACTAAAACCCTCCAATTCATTCTGGTAAACCTCCTCTGCACCCTCTCCAATGCCGCCAAACCTTTCCTGTAATGGGACGATCAGAACTGCACGCAATACTCCAAATGTGGCCCGACCAAAGTCCTGTAGAACTGCAACATGACTTCCTGGTTCTTACACTCAATGTCCCGACCCTTGGAGGCACGTCTTTTCATGATCATGATGAGCTATGATTGAATGGCGGAGTAGACTCGATGGGCCGAATGGTCTAATTCTACTCCTATAACTTGTAAACATTTGCATCAGGATGCTGGGGTGGGAGATTATAACCTTCACGTAGTCCACCCTGTTTCAACTACTGCAATCAACCTGACGTGCATGAACAAATCGATCAAATAGAACAAGTTGGCCTACAACTTTAGGCTGTGCACGCCATACGCAAGAAGAAGAAGATTTGGATGCTTTCATCTGGATTAAAGATGTATACAGCTACATTTAGGTATGTTACAAAACCTACCTGAATCGTCATTGGGAATCTGCCCTCAGCCAGGGCTGCGATTTTGGCGCTGTTTGGAGGGGGCGGGTTTAAAACGCGATTTTTACTAGGCTGTACTAATCGCACATGTTCAGCCTAGTAAATCATTAACGAAAAATCGCTGCAAGACCCGGTCGCAAAAGGTATTATTAGTTTTATAGGCCTCGATAATATAGTTATAATAGATTTTAAATTACTGTTTCATTCCGCAACCTCTCGCAGCCCCAGGGTTTTATAGAGCAAACAATTAAAGGTATGTACCTTATTTTTACATTAAATGGGGCATATATATAACCCTATATATCAAGTTATCTATAGCGAGTAGCTCATTTTGGGCTTTTTATATCCCGCAGTATTTTTCTCGGCATTTGAGGGCACTAATCCAGCGCTATATCAACGTTCTAAACCAGCGCGTTCCACATGAACCCACTAGAAAGCCGATTTAAATGGGCATTTATTTACAGCAATTGAACACTAAATTCCTTCCATTTGGCCTATAAATTAATGTAAATTAGATATAAAAATCATGTTATATTGTGAATTATTTGTGAATAATCTTTGGACACTTAGGCTATTTAAAAATGTTAATCTTTCCTTAAGAAATGGGCTTTTGACTATCCAAGATCACAGCTTTTTTGTAATGTCCATTGAAAATCAATAGGGAACAAGATGCTAATTTCCGAGTATGAAAATGGTCATAACTTTTTTAATACTTGAGATATGAAAGTGAATTTGGTGTCAAATTAAACTTATTGTTATGCTTTATCTGATGGGATAAATTGCAGACTTGATTTTTTAAATCTCAAAATTTTGTAACATTGCTACTACATTTAGTTTAGTTTAGAGGTACAGAGCGGACACAGGCCCTTTTGCCCACCGAATCCGCACCAACCAGGACACTAACACTATCCTACACACATTAGGGACTATTTACACTTACACCAAGCCAATTAACCTACAAACCTGCACGTCTTTGGAGCGTGGGAGGAAACCGAAGATCTTGGAGAAAACCCGTGCGGTCACGGGGAGAACGTGCAAACTCCGTACAGACAGCACCCGTGTGAAACAAGACAATACAAAACAAGACTACATTATAAGAAAACCGTCAGCAGCGCCTTTACTTCCTGAGGAGGCACAAGAGAGCTCACCTGTCCCCCCAGATCCTGACCAACTTTTACCGCTGTACCATAGAGAGCATCCTGACCACCTGCTTCACGGTATGGTACAGCAGTTGCACAGTAGCGGACAGGAAAGCACTACAACGGTTGGTGAAAACCGCTCAGTACATCATCGGTGCCCCGCTCCCTGCCATGGATGCCCTCCACCTAAAACGGTGTCTGAGACGGGCCGGGAAGATCATCAAAGACCCCTCACACCCCAACCATGGACTGTTTGCTCTCCTCCCATCAGGGAGGCGGTACAGGAGCCTCAGGTCTTGTACTAGTAGGATGAGGAACAGCTTCTACAATAATACCATCACATTGCTGAACTCGGAGTCCCGCCGATAGATTTCTCCAGTCTCTCCATCCACATTGTTTGATTATTCTGTATTTGTATTTCTATATTGCACTATTACTACGGACTGACGCTAAACTGCATTTCGTTGTAGCCATACTTGTATCTGTGCAATGACATTAAAGTTGAATTGAATTGAATTTAATTTAATTTAATTCATTGTTCTTATATTGCAAGCTTGTGAGCATGGGTGACCATGGTGGTCCAGAAATAGAAATGATCATCTAAGTACAGACATTTTAGGGCTCCAAATTAATTCTAAGAGATTAATTTTAAAAGGTCAAAATGTCCATGAGCTTTTCTTTGATGGAATTCATGTCCATCACTGCGGCTCCACTTCACATAAACACTGGGATATTTCCCATTAAAACAGCGAGATATCAAACATTTGTAAAATTCAACAGAGTGAAAGGGCTGAGAAATTCCACAGCTTTGATAACAAATTCTTTCATGAGGAATGCAAGTCTAAAGTGGGGCTGCGCGGTGGTGCAGCGGTAGAGTTGCTGCCTCACAGCGCCGGAGACCCGGATTCCATCCCGACTATGGGTGCTGCCTGTACGGAGTTTGTACGTTCTCCCCGTGACCGCGTGGGATTTTTCCCGGGTGCTCCGGTTTCCTCCCGCACTCCAAAGAGGTAGAGGTTTGTTGGATAATTGACATGGCATCAATGTAAAATTGCCCCAAGCGTGTGTAGGGCAGTGTTAGTGTGCGGGGATCGCTGGTCAGAGCACTCAGTGGGCTAACTCTCTCGTCTTTGATATTTCCATCGTGGGATAAAGGTTCTGACTGTCTACCCTGTCTATGCCTCTCGTCATGTTATAAACTTCTATCAGGGCCCCTCAACATCCGGTGTTCCAGGGAAAACAATCTAAGTCTGTCCAACTTCTCTCTGTAACTAAAACCCTCTAATTCATTCTAGTAAACCTCCTCTGCACCCTCTCCAAAGCCGCCAAACCTTTCCTGTAATGGGACGATCAGAACTGCATGCAATACTCCAAATGTGGCCCGACCAAAGTCCTGTAGAACTGCAACATGACTTCCTGGTTCTTACACTCAATGTCCCGACCATTGGAGGCAAGATCATGATGAGCTATGATTGATGGGCAGAGTAGACTCAATGGGCCGAATGGACTAATTCTCCTCCTATAAGTTGTGAACATTTTGCATGGAGATGCATTCCTCTGGATTAAAGTACGTTCTCCCCGGACATTTGACTTGTTATGAATGTAAAATTGCCCTTGGCATGTGTAGGGCAGTGTTATTATGTGGGCATCGTTGGTAGGTGCGGACACGGTGGGCCGAAGGGCCTGTTTCTGCGCTGTATCTCTAAACTAAACAAACCAACTAAACTCCATCATGTTTGAAGGTTAATGGAATTCACTAAAATTGACGAGGAAACACTTTTTCTCACAGAGAGTGGTGAGTCTGTGGAATTCTCTGCCTCAGAGGGCGGTGCTTTCAAGAGAGAGCTAGATAGGGCTCTTAAAAATAGCGGAGTCAGGGGGTATGGGGCGAAGGCAGGAACGGGGTAGTGATTGGGGACGATCAGCTATGATCACATTGAATGGCGGTGCTGGCTCGAAGGGCCGAATGGCCTACTCCTCCACCTATTGTCTATTGTCTATTGTAAATTGTCCCCAGTGTGTAGGATAGTGTTGATGTATGGGGTGATCGCAGGTCGGCACAGATGGCTAAAGTCTATAGAATGCAAGGCATCTATTGATCCCCCATTGAATATCTCACCCATCCTCTGATGCCAAATGATTCCCATGTCTCTGATGTGTTCCCAGTCCAAACACATATTTGGATGCATTAAGTTTCTGAAAACACTACGTGCCTGCGGGTTCTGATTACTTTTATTATTTTGTAACAAAGCAACCAAATCTGTCCCATAACAGAAATGATTGGACACCTCCACCAACACCAACACCCACCTTTCACCACCCTGTGGCCCCTGCACGCATCTCAGAAGCGCTCGTGATAATTCCACCCAGATCTCTTCAGTTTCAGTCTAGTTTATTGTCACGTGTACCGAGGTACAGTGAAAAGCTCTTGTTGCCTGCTAACCAGTCAGCGGAAAGACAATACATGATTACAATTGGGTCTGCTGTGACAAAAAGGAACTGCAGATGCTGGTTTATACCAAAGGCAGACAAAATGCTGGAGTAACTCAGCGGGACCGGCAGCATCTCTGGAGAAAAAGGATGGGTGACGTTTTGGGTCTGAGGAAGGGGCTCAACCCGAAATGTCACCTACCTATCTTCTCCAGAGATGCTGCCTGACCTGCTGAGTTACTCCAGCACTTTGTGTCTACCTTTTAGACTGCTTATCTTTCCTGGAAAGTTCATCCCTGATAGACTATAGACAATAGTGTTTGCATACAGAGGTTAGAAACATAGAAAAATAGGTGCAGGCCATTCGGCCCTTCGAGCCAGCACTGCCATTCAATATGATCACGGCTGATCATCCTAATTCAGTACCCTGTTCCTACTTTCTCCCCATATCCCTTGATCCCTAAGAGCTACACCTAGCTATACCTAGCTCTCTCTTGAAAACATCCAGTAAATTGGCCTCCACTGCCTTCTGTGGCCGAGAATTCACAACTCTCTGGGTGAAAAGGTTTTCCCTCATCTAAATCCTAAATGACCTCCCCCTTATTTCCCCCAGTATCCAATTTCAGGTAGTCCCTGCTTTCTCCCTCCTTCCCCAGCCCTTCCCAGCTCTCCCACAGCCCACTGACTCCGCCTCTTCCTTTCTTTCATCCACCCCCCCCACATCAGTCTGAAGAAGGGTCTCGACCCGAAAGGTCACCTATTCCTTCGCTCCATAGATGCTGCCTCACCCGATGAGTTTCTCCAGCATTTTTGTCTACTTTCCCCCTTATTCTTAAACTGTGACCTCTGGTCACGGACTCCCCCAACATCGGGAACATTTTTCCTGCATCTCGCCTGTCCAATTTCTTCAAGAATTTTATATGTTTCTATAAGATCTCCTCTCAAAGGTTGCCAAACCTACTAGGGATGAGGGCTTCAAAAATGAGAAAATTCCTTTTGGAAAGCAAGCACTAAGTCTACTTTCCCTACGCAAAATCCCTTGTCAGTACCTAATTTTATTTCGAAGACAGACACAAAATGCTGGAGTAACTCAGCGGGACAGGCAGCAGTTCTGGAGAGAAGGAATGGGTGACGTTTCGGGTTGAGATGTCTGAAGAAGTGTCTCGACCCGAAATGTCACCCATTCCTTCTCTCCAGAGATGCTGCCTGTCCCGCTGAGTTACTCCAGCATTTCGTGTCTATCTTCAGTTTAAACCAGCATCTGCAGTTCGTTCCGACACCTAATTTTCTTCAGCTGAACCTGGTCAGGGTGACAGCAGGCCGCATTTCAGAACATTGTTACTGTGGCTTAAAATGAAAACATCCATAGGAACTTAGTAAATGCTGAAAACAGTATATAATTCATAAATCAACATACAAGGAACTGCAGATGCCGGTTTACAAAAATAAAACACAATGTGCTGGAGTAACTCAGCGGCTCAGGCAGTGTTTCTGGGCACCACCTATCCATGTACACCAGAGATGCTGCCTGAGGTGCTGAGTTACTCCAGAACTTTGTGTGATTTCATAAGTTCATATGTTTTAGGAACAGAATCAGGCCATTCAGGCAACACAGGGATGTAATGCTGAGGCTCTATAAGGCGCTGGTCAGGCCGCATTTGGAATATTGTGAGCAATTTTGGGCCCCGTATCTGAGGAAGAATGTGCCGGCTCTGGAGAGGGTCCAGAGGAGGTTTACAAGAATGATCCCAGGAATGAGTGGGTTAACCTATGATGAGCGTTTGTCGGCACTGGGCCTGTACTCGCTGGAGATTAGAAGGTTGAGGGGGGGGGACCTCATTGAAACTTACCAAATAGTGAAAGGCCTGGATAGAGTGGATGTGGAGAGGATGTTTCCACTGGTGGGAGAGTCTAGGACCAGAGGTCACAGTCTCAGAATTAAAGGGCGCTCTTTTAGAAAAGAGGTGAGGAGGAACTTCTTTAGTCAGAGGGTAGATAATCTGTGGAACTCATTGCCACAGAGGGCTGTGGAGGCCAAGTCAGTGGATATTTTTAAGGCTGAGATAGACACGTTATTGATTAGAACGGGCGTCAAGGGTTATGGGGAGAAGGCAGGAAAATGGGGTTAGGGGGCAGAGATCAGCCATGCTTCAATGGCGGAGTGGACTAGATGGGCTGAATGGCCTAATTCTACTCCTAGAACGTGAACTTGTGAAGTTTGCTCCGCTATTCAATCAATCTATCTTTTCATCTCAACCCCATTCTCCTGCCTTTGCCCCATAACCTCCATAATATTTGGACACCAAGTGTGGTTTATTCACCTTTCCAAACAGCAGCACAGTGGCACAGCTGGAAGAGTTGCTTCCTCATAGCACCAGAGATCCAGGTTCGATCCTGACCTTTGGTGCTGTCTGTGTGGAGTTTGCACGTTCTCCCTGTGGCAGCGTGGGTTTCCTCCGGGTGCTCTGGTTTCCACCCACAACCAAAGACATGTGGGCTTTCAGGTTAATTGGCCTCTGTAAAAGTGCCCCTAGTGTGTAGGGTGTGGAATAACATGGAACTAATGAGACCGGGTCGGCATGGACTCGGTGGGCTGAAGGGCCTGTTTATCATTCAATTAAGCAATGTATACTGAAATGTCCTATGTTTATGTTTTGTGTTGGTACATTTTAAAATTGTGTCTTGTGTCAGATGTTCATAAATTATATATTCAGAGGTAAATAAACCTACTTCACGTTCAATTGTAATTGAGCAGAGTAGCCACTGAGTGGCGCTGCATTCCCATTCCCATAAATATCAATCCTTTAGTCATGGTCATACAGCAAGGAAACAGGCCCTTCGGCCCAACTTTCCCATGCCCCATCTATACTAGCCCCACTGCCCGCGTTTGGCCCATATCCCTCTAAACCTGTCCAAATGTCTTTTAAATTTTGTTAAAGTACCTGCCTCAACTACCTCCTCTGGCAGCTCGTTCCATATACCAACCATACACTGTGTGAAAAGATTGCCCCTCAAGTTCCTGTTAATTCTTTTCCCTTTCACCTTAATGTCTCTGGTTCTTGATTTCCCTAATACTCGTGCAATCTATTCCCCTCATGAAACTACACAAGTCTATACAATCACCCCTCATTCTCTTACGCTCCAAGGAATTAAAGTCCTAGCTTGCCCAACTTCTCTTGAAATCTCATGCCCTCAGGTCCTGGCAGCATCATCAAAGAGCTTCTCTGATCCATTTCCAGCTGAACAGCAGGGTAACCAAACCTGAACACACAATCCTCCAAATGTCACCTCACCTACGTCAAGTACAACTTCTTGGAATATTGTGAGCAATTCTGGGCCCCATATCTGAGGAAGGATGTGCTGGCTCTGAAGAGGGTGGAGAGAAGCCTTACAAGAATGATCTCAGGAATGTGTAGATTAACTTTTGATTAGCATTTGTCGGCACTGGGCCTGTACTCTCTGGAGTTTAGAAGAATGAGGAGTACCTCATTGAAACTTACAGAATAGTGAAAGGCCTGGATAGAGAGGATGTGGAGAGGATGTTTCCACTAGTGGGAGAGTCTAGGACCAGAGCTCACAGCCTATGAATAAAAGGGTGTTCCTTTAGGAAGGAGATGAGGAGGAATATCTTCAGTCAAAGGGTGGTGAATCTGTAGAATTTATTGCCACAGAAGGCTGTGGAGGCCAGTCAATGTATAGTTTGAAGGCAGAGACAGATAGATTATTGATTAGTACGGGTGTCAGGGGATATGGGAAGAAGGCAGGAGAAGGAGGTTGAGACGGAAAGATAGATCAGCCATAATTGAATATTGGAATAGACTTGATGGGCCGAATGACTTCATGGGCCGAAAGGAGGACACAAACAATCTCCCAGATGTACATGTGTCCAGAGGACCTCTGGGAACAGAGGAAGTGAAGGAAATCCACATTAGGCAGGAAATAGTGTTGGGTAGACTGATGGGACTGAAGGCTGATAAATCCCCAGGCCCTGATGGTCTGTATCCCAGGGTACTTAAGGAAGTGGCTCTCGAAATCGTGGATGCATTGGTGATAATTTTCCAATGTTCTATAGACTCAGGATCAGAACCTGTGGATTGGAGGGTGGCTAATGTTATCACACTTTTTAAGAAAGGCGGGAGAGAGAAAACAGGGAATTATAGGCCAGTTAGCCTGACATCGGTGGTGGGGAAAATGCTGGAGTCAATTATAAAATATGAAATAACAGCACATTTGGTTAGCAGTAACAGGATTGGTCCAAGTCAGCATGGATTTACGAAGGGGAAATCATGCTTGACTAATCTTCTGGAATTTTTTGAGGATGTATCTAGGAAAATGGATAAGGGAGAGCCAGTGGATGTAGTGTACCTGGACTTTCAGAAAGCATTTGATAAGGTCCTACATAGGAGATTAGTGGGCAAAATTAGAGCACATGGTATTGGGGGTAGGGTACTGACATGAATGGAAAATTGGTTGGCAGACAGGAAACAAGGAGTAGGGATTAACGGATCCCATTCAGAATTGCAGGCTGTGACTCGTGGGGTACCGCAAGGCTCGGTGCTGGGACCGCAGCTATTTACAATATACATCAATGATTTAGATTAAGAGATTGAGAGTAACATTAGCAAATTTGCAGATGACACCAAGCTGGGTGGCAGTGTGAACTGTGAGGAGGATGTTATGAGAATGCAGGGTGACTTGGACAGGTTGGGTGAGTGGGCAAATGCATGGCAGATGCAGTTTAACGTGGATCAATGTGAGGTTATCCACTTTGGTGGCAAAACAGGAAGGCAGATTATTATCTAAATTGTGTCAAGTTGGGAAAAGTTGAAGTACAACGGGATCTGGGGGTCCTCATTCACCAGTCACAGAAAGTATACATGCAGGTACAACAGGCAGTGAGGAAAGAGAATGGCATGTTGGCCTTCATAACAAGAGGAGTTGAGTAACCATAAAACCATATAACCATATAACAATTACAGCACGAAAACAGGCCATCTCGGCCTTACAAGTCCATGCCGAACAAATTTTTTTTCCCCTTAGTCCCACCTGCCTGCACTCGTACCATAACCCTCCATTCCCTTCTCATCCATATGCCTATCCAATTTATTTTTAAACGATACCAATGAACCTGCCTCCATCACTTCCACTGGGAGCTCATTCCACACCGCCACCACTCTCTGCGTAAAGAAGTTCCCCCTCATATTACCCCTAAACTTCTGTCCCTTAATTCTGAAGTCATGTCCTCTTGTTTGAATCTTCCCTATTCTCAAAAGGAAAAGCTTGTCCACATCAACTCTGTCTATCCCTCTCATCATTTTAAAGACCTCTATCAGGTCCCCCCTTAACCTTCTGCGCTCCAGAGAATAAAGACCTAACTTATTCAACCTATCTCTGTAACTTAGTTGTTGAAACCCAGGCAACATTCTAGTAAATCTCCTCTGTACTCTCTCTATTTTGTTGACATCCTTCCTATAATTGGGCGACCAAAATTGTACACCATACTCCAGATTTGGTCTCACCAATGCCTTGTACAATTTTAACATTACATCCCAGCTTCTATACTCAATGCTCTGATTTATAAAGGCTAGCATACCAAAAGCTTTCTTTACTACCCTATCTATATGAGATTCCACCTTCAAGGAACTATGCACGGTTATACCCAGATCCCTCTGTTCAACTGTATTCTTCAATTCCCTACCATTTACCATGTATGTCCTATTTTGATTTGTCCTGCCAAGGTGTAGCACCTCACATTTATCAGCATTAAACTCCATCTGCCATCTTTCAGCCCATTTTTCCAAATGGCCTAAATCACTCTGTAGACTTTGAAAATCCTCTTCATTATCCACAACACCCCGTATCTTGGTATCATCTGCATACTTACTAATCCAATTTACCACACCTTCATCCAGATCATTGATGTACATGACAAACAACAAAGGACCCAACACAGATCCCTGAGGCACCCCACTAGTCACCTGCCTCCAACCCGATAAACAGCCATCCACCATTACCCTCTGGCTTCTCCCATTCAGCCACTGTTGAATCCATCTTGCTATTCCTGCATTTATACCCAACAGTTGAACCTTCTTAACCAACCTTCCATGAGGAACCTTGTCAAAGGCCTTACTAAAGTCCATATAGACAACATCCACTGCTTTACCCTTGTCAATTTCCCTAGTAACCTCTTCAAAAAATTCAAGAAGATTAGTCAAACATGACCTTCCAGGCACAAATCCATGTTGACTGTTCCTAATCAGACCCTGTTTATCTAGATGCTTATATATATTATCTCTAAGTATCTTTTCCATTAATTTGCCCACCACTGAAGTCAAACTAACAGGTCTATAATTGCTAGGTTTACTCTTAGAACCCTTTTTAAACAATGGAACAACATGCGCAGTACGCCAATCCTCGGGGACTATTCCCGTTTCTAGGTTAATTCCCGGGATGGTGGGACTGTCATATGCCAGTCATTGAGTATATGAATAAAGAGGCCCTTCTACAGTTGTACAGTGCCCTAGTGAGACCACACCTGGAGTATTGTGTGAAGTTTTGGTCTCCAAATTTGAGGAAGGACATTCTTTCTATTGAGGGAGTGCAGCGTAGGTTCTCAAGGTTAATTCCCGGGATGGTGGGACTGTCATATGTTGAAAGAATTGAGCGACTGGGCTTGTATACACTGGAATTTAGAAGGATGAGAGGGGATCTTATTGAAACATATAAGATTATTAAGGGATTGGACATGCGAGAGGCAGGAAACATGTTCCCGATGTTGGGGGAGTCCAGAACCAGGGCCCACAGTTTAAGAATAAGGGGTAAGCCATTTAGAATGGAGAAACACTTTTTCAACCAGAGAGTTGTGAATCTGCGGAATTCTCTGCCTCAGAAGGCAGTGGAGGCAAATTCTCTGGATGAGATCAAGAGAGAGTTCGATAGAGCTCTTAATGATAGCGGAGTCAAGGGATATAGGGTGTAGGCAGGAACGGGATACTGATTGTGGATGATCAGCCATAATCACAGTGAATGGCGATGCTGGCTCGAAGGGCCGAATGGCCTACTCCTGCACCTATTGTCCATTGTCTATTGTCTATTGTCTATAATTCTGCTCGTATCACTTATGAACTTGTGAAAGTATGAACTGTAAAATAATATCCCAGCTTCTATACTTAATACTGATGAAAGGCTTATGCACCAAAAGCCTCTTGACCACCCTATCTAGCTGTGAGACCTCAGGGTACCATGTACCTGCACTCCAAGGTTCCTCTGCTGTACGACCCTCCCCAGGGCCGTGCCAGTCATTGTGTGCGTCCTAACTTGACTTCCTAAAATGCAACACCTCACGCTTATCATCATTAAACACTGTTTGCCATTCCTCGGCCCACCTTCCATGCTGATCCAGACCCATGTGTAACCTTTGATAACTATCTTCACTATCTACGATACCAGCAGCTTTAGTGTCATCTGCAAACTTGTTAATCATGCCTTCTGCATTCTTGTTGATACAAACCACAAATCGCAATGGGCCCAGTGTCGATCCTTGAGGCACACTTGAGGCCCACTAGTCAAAGGCCTCCAGTCTGACAAGACAACCTCCCACCATCACCCTCTGCTTCCTTCCATGAAGCCAGCTCGCTAGCTCTCCCTGGATCCCATGCCATCCCATCCCATCCCAAACTTCCAGAGCAGGAAGTCTACCATGTGGTGCCTTATCAATGCCTTGCTGAAGCTAATATAGACAATGTTAATGGTGGAACGAGCTGTCAGAGGAGGTAGTTCAGGCAGAGACTGTCCCAACATACAAGAAACATGGATAGGACAGGTTTGGATGGATATGGGTCAAACACAGGCAGGTGGGCCTAGTGTAGATGGGGCATGTGTGGGCAAGTTGGGCCGAAGGGCCTATTTCCACGCTCTATCACTCCATGACTCTAATGTCGATAGCTTTGCCCTCATCAGACATGTTGATTATGTGTAAGAAAGAACTGCAGGTGCTGGTTTAAATCGAAGGTAGACACAAAGTGCTGGAGTAATTCAGCGGGTGAGGCAGCATCTCTGGAGAGAAGGAACGGGCGACGTCTCGGGTTGAGAGCCTTCCCCAGATAACTTCGTCAAAAAAAGAATTCTTCCCGCAGCCACTGCACTGCACTTAGCAAGACATTGCTGCTTACACCTCATTTCATGCATAAATAGATCAAAATTAATAACTAAAGAGTAAAACACTAAAATAGATTCTAACACTATTCCGGGACAGTTTCTTCCCAGTTGTTATCGGGCAACTGAACCAGACAGCAGTCCTGAGCAACTATTGGACTATCCTTGATCGGACTTTGCTGGCTTTACCTTGCACTAAATGTTATTCCCTTATCCTGTATCTGTACACTGTGGACGGCTCGATTGTAATCATGTATTGTCTTTCCGCTGACTGGTTAGCACGCAACAAAAGCTTTTCACTGTACCTCGGTACACGTGACAATAAACTAAACTAATACTAAGTTTGCAAAACCCTTTCAGCTGTCTTCCTTTCAACAAATCCTTGCAACAGTAAGATGTGGGCCACGGCTGATTGTTCTGTGCATAGAAACAAGATTTGTTTATATATTCTATCCATTCCAAACTTTCCATCCAGGACCAGGCTTCATGATGACCTCAATGGACGGGAGGCAGCACGGTGGTGCAGCGGTAGAGTTGCTGCCTCACTGCACCAGAGACCCGGGTTCGATCCTGACTATGGGTGCTGTCTGTACGGAGTTTGTATGTTCTCCCCGTGACCTGCGTGGGTTTTCCCTGAGTGCTCCAGTTTCCTCCCCCACTCCTAAGACATATAGGTTTGCAGGTTAATTTGGCCTCTGTAAATTGTAAATTGTCCCTAGTGTGTGTGGGATAGTGTTACTGTGCGGGGATCGCTGGTCGGCACGGATTCGGCAGGCCGAAGGGCCTGTTTCTGTGCTGTATCTCTAAACTAAAGTAAAATTGACAGTGAGGGGGGGGGGGGGGGGGAGGGAGTGCAAAAGGGGGGTCCTAGTTACTTTGTTGGGACCCTTTATGTGGCGACTATTGCATACCTTGTGTTAGCAGAACAAAGGATATCACTCTGCCACAGTCTTAGAATATAGGGGAGGTCATTTAAGACTGAGGTGAGAAAAAACGTTGTCACCCAGAGAGTAGCGAATTTATGGAATTCCCTGCCACAGAGGGCAGTGGAGGCCAAGTCACTGGATGGATTTAAGAGAGAGTTAGATAGAGCTCTAGGGGCTAGTGGAGTCAAGGGATATGGGGAGAAGGCAGGCACGGGTTATTGATTGGGGACGATCAGCCATGATCACAATGAATGGCGGTGCTGGCTCGAAGGTCCGAATGGCCTCCTCCTGCACCTATTGTCTATGTGACGATAAAGTGTCATTCAATCCCCTGTGTGTAATTCAATCACAAACTGTGTAAAGGCGCTCACAATGCCAAGGAATACGGAGGTGAAACTGACTGAGAGAGCTAAACCATGTCGCCATGGGGGGCAAAGTGTTTCATAGCAGGTAGACAAAGTAGAGAGCATAGAAAATATTTGGGAAAAACACCAAACCAGCAGGAGAGGATGGTGTAGGGGAATGTCAGTAGACAATAGACAATAGGTGCAGGAGTAGGCCATTCGGCCCTTCAAGCCAACACCGCCATTCAATGTGATCATGGCTGATCATCCCCAATCAGTACCCCGTTCCTGCCTTCTCCCCATATCCCTGACTCCGCTATCTTTAAGAGCCCTATCTAGCTCTCTCTTGAAAATATCCAGAGAACCGGCCTCCACCGCCCTCTGAGGCAGAGAATTCCACAGACTCACAACTCTCTGTGTGAAAAAGTGTTTCCTCATCTCCGTTCTAAATGGCCGACCCCTTATTTTTAATCTGTGTGGCCCCTGGTTCTGGACTCCCCCAACATCGGGAACATGTTTCCTGCCTCTAGTGTGTCCAAGCCCTCAACAATCTTATATGTTTCAATGAGATTCCCTCTCATCCTTCTAAACTACAGAGTGTACAAGCCCAGCTGCTCCATTCTCTCAGCATATGACAGTCCCGCCATCCCGGGAATTAACCTTGTAAACCTATGCTGCACTCCCTCAATAGCAAGAATGTCCTTCCTCAAATTAGGGGACCAAAACTGCACACAAAGTCAATTGAAACGTAGAGATTTTTGTTGGGGCATGGGACATGGAGAGTTGCGGGCGGGCCAATGTAGTGAGGTGCAGGTGCAGGTGCAAAAGGTGAATGGATTGCCAAACATGAGTTGACTGCTCGTTTCCATCTTCCAGCAGCTTTAAATGAACAACACCTAAACAATTTGGTTCTGCTTTCCGGTGTGAAAGGCCAAGTGGAAGATGAGGTATGGATGTTAGACCTTCAAGCAGGCTGGGACGAAGACTCATCGGTTGGAGTATCCGGGAGGGCGCTGGAGGCATCGTGACATGAGGAGCAGGAGCCGGTGGGGAGGAGGGTGAGCTGGGGTGATGCCTCCAGCTGCAGGCTTCGAGGTCAGCTGCAGGACACAAAGATGGCTGGGCGAGGAGAGGAGAGGAGAGGAGAGGGACGTGGGTTCACGGGAACTGCTCCAGTTCATGGAGCACACGGTGTCAACTGGACTTTAGAACTTTGATTAATGGCGGCCAAAATGGCAGCGCCCATATGTGTGTGATATATGCAAAACAGAACGTCACTGTGAGGTTGTATATATGTCACATAAAGCATCAGTGAACCATTGATCTACAGTATTTCAGGATTAATAGTGGCCTACCGAGGTTTCCTGCAAGAGACCTTGACACGTCTGGGACTAGATCTTCCTGCAAGGAGATTTGGGGTTTGGAGGAATGGACATTTATACTTCTACAAGATGATGAGAATCATTTACATTTCTACTGGACACTTGAGACACTCTCCTGGGACTAACGAAGGAACAAACCCATGGGACTGAATGAATCGTGTTGCTGTTTCTGATGCTAGCATGTTTTAGTGATGCCCACAGTACATCAAATACAACTAGATCACTTGCAGCAGTCTCTCCTGTTCCTTAAGGGCCTGTCCCACTTACGCGACCTTGGCTCGCATATTACGCGACCTCGTGGTCGCTTGAGGCGTACGGGCACCGTATGGTCACGTGGGGCCGGTCCCACTTAGAAGCGTGGAGTTGTGCGGGGCTGGTCCCGACATCGCGCGGGGCTCCGAAATTCCTGCAGTGACCAAAATCTTTGCACGCCACCGGGCTGTCGGCCTATCGGCCCGTGTACGCACGCAGGCGCATTGCGGTCGTACGCAGCATCTTGACGTCGTACGCAGCATCTTGACGGCGTACGCCTAGCGCGTGGCATTGCGTGATGACGTCTCCGCCCGACGCCGTGCGATGCCCAAATTCAGTTGGCCCGCCTCCTGCCCAGGTTATTTGTAATACCGCTGCACCACTGTGCTGCATGTATGGTATGGTTTCATGCATTGCATGCGGACTAAGCATTTCATGTACACTTGAGAAAAACAAGCACCAACCACTGGACCATAGAATCCATTATACACCGGTAATTCTCATTTACAATCCAAGCCTCCACATGTTGTTAAAAAATATGTCGATATTTTATATTTCATATCAACTAAAATACATCATAAGGATGCCATCAACCCAATGTATGTATTTACTAGTCCATCGTATAGACAGCCTGCACCATGGTGCAGCGGTAGAGTTGCTGCCTTACAGCACCAGAGACCCGGGTTCGATCCTGACCACGGGTGCTGCCTGTACAGAGTTTGTACGTTCTCCCCGTGACTGCGTGGGTTTTCTCCAGGTGCTCCGGTTTCCTCCCACACTCCAAGCACACACAGGTTTGTAGGCTAATTGGCTTGGTATAAATGTAAATTATCCCCAGTGTGTGTCGGGTAGTGTTAGTGTGCGGGGATCGCTGGTCAGTGCAGACTCGATGGGCTGAAGGGCCTGTTTCCGCACTGTATCTCTAAACTCTGGATCTCTAAACTCACACCAGTGTGGTTCTAATCTCAGACATCAAAGAGGATTGACGGGTCCAGGCCTGTTTCTTTAAGTTTACAATTCCAAGTGTCTATCAGTGCCAATCCATTTCCCGTATTACGCCAACTATTTCAACTCTGCAAATCCATCGTCCAAGCGATTTCTGGGCAGTCGATCAAATAAGGTAATGGAGTTGAAATAACAGGCAATGCACCAACTCCAATATCCACCACAGCGATCGGTATTCACTGAGAGAGATTTAACCTATTCTTGCTGCTGTTTCTCATGTCCATATGTGTTTATGATGCCCACAGCTTAAATATTAAATGCAAATAAATACTAAAATCACACAAGAGTGTGTGTACCTTTCGTATTTCCACCCATGCTGCCTCAGTGGAAGAACTTTGAGGCATTGGAATTGCTATAGTGCATTGAAGAGGCACATGGATATGCAGAGCATGTAGGGGTATGGATGACTTACAAGCAGAGGAGGTCAGGGTTCAGCATTGATATTGTGGGCAGAAGGGCCTGTTCCTGCACTGTGCTGTTCTATGCACTATGTTTGCACAAAACTGTATGTTTAGCATTAGATGTGAAGCCACAATTGGAAGATGTATCTACTGAACGTTGCCCGAGGCAGTGTGCAGCTCAGAGGGAGGCAGAATTGCACAGAACTCACGCTGGCTCATCTGGCTGAAGTGTTGGAGAGGGGAACTGGAACAATAACAAAATAAATGCTACACCCCTTTATCCTTGTTTGTGATCCCCCTCCTTGGTATTTTCCCTCTGGCATGGTGGTGCAGCGGTAGAGTTGCTGCCTTACAGCGCGAGACCCAGGTTCGATCCCAACTACGGGCGCTGTCTATACGGAGTTTGCACGTTCTCCCCGTGACCTGCGTGGGTTTTATCCGAGACCTTCGCTTTCGTCCCACACTCCAAAGACGTGCAGGTTTGTAGGTTAACTGGCTTGGTGTATGTGTAAATTGTCCCTAGTGTGTGTAGGGTAGTGTTATGCCCCCGTCCCACTTAGGAAACCTGAACGGAAAGCTCTGGAGACTTTGTGCCCCACCCAAGGTTTCCGTGCGGTTCCCGGAGGTTTTTGTCAGTCTCCCTACCTGCTTCCACTACCTGCAACCTCCGGCAACCACCTGCAACTTCCGGCAACCACCTGCAACCTCCGGGAACCGCACGGAAACCTTGGGTGGGGCGCAAAGTCTCCAGAGGTTTCCCTTCAGGTTTCCTAAGTGGGACATGGGATTAGTGTACGGGGATCGCTGGTCGGTGCGGACTTGGTGGGCCGAAGGGCCTGTTTCCGTGCTGTATCTCTAAACTAAATTAATGAAGTTTGTTTAGTTTAGTTTATTGTAAAGTGTATCAAGGTACAGTGGAAAGCTTTTTGTTGCATGGTAGCCAGTCAGTAAATCACATAGATAGACTAAAAAATGCTGTAGTAACTCAGTGGGCCAGGCAGCATCTCTGGATAGAATGGGATGGGTGACATTTCATCTGAAGAAGGGTCTCGACCCTAAATGTCACCCATTCTTTCTATCCAGACTTGCTGCCTGTTCCGCTGAGTTACTCCAACAAGTTTTTGTCTATCTTCGGTGTAAACCAGCATCTATAATTCCCTCCAACACAGTAGAAACACTATACATGATCACAATCAAGCTGTCCTTTGAGCACAGATACAGGAGAAAGGGAATATTCACTTAGTACAAGATAAAGTACAATTAAAGATAGCCCGATTAAAGGTAGTCCGAGGGTCTCCAGTGAGGTAGTTGGGAGGTCAGGACCACTCTGGGCAGTCTGCACCCCAGTGGTGTGAACATTGACTTCTCTAATTTCAGGTAGTCCCTGCTTTCTCCTCCCCTTCCCAGCTCTCCCTCAGCCCACTGGCTCCACCTCGTCCTTTCTGCATCAGTCTGAAGAAGGGTTTCGGCCCGAAACGTCGCCTATTTCCTTCGCTCCATAGATGCTGCCTCACCCGCTGAGTTTCTCCGGCATTTTTGTCTACCTTCGATTTTCCTGCATCTGCAGTTCCTTCTTAAACAGTTTTGTTGGCAAATTATCTTTGAAGGTGTAACACCAGGAGGTTATCTGACAGGGCAATGTAAAATTTCACAAGGACTCAGTAAGGTCAACAAGAGAAGCTATTTCTTCAATGACAGAATGAAGGAACAGGGTCTGTTGGAGCTGCTGTTCACATTTCCACTAACACAGAACATAGATCAGTGCAGCAGAGGAACAGGGTCAGGTTTGAAACTATTTTGGTACAAAATCAGTGGAAATCAATAGACAATAGGTGCAGGAGTAGGTCCTTCGAGCCAGCACCGCCATTCAATGTGATCATGGCTGATCATCCCCAATCAGTACCCTGTACCTGCCTTCTCCCCATATCCCCTGACTCCGCTATTTTTAAGAGCCCGATCTAGCTCTTTCTTGAAAACATCCAGAGAACCTGCCTCCACCGCCCTCTGAGGCAGAGAATTCCACAGGCTCACCACTCTCTGTGAGAAAAAGTGTTTCCTTGTCTCCGTTCTAAATGGCTTACTCCTTATTCTTAAACTGTGGCCCCAGGTTCTGGACTTCCCCAACATCGGGAACATGTTTCCTGCCTCTAGCGTGTCCAAGCCCTCAACAATCTTATATGTTTCAATGAGATTTCCTCTCATCCTTCTAAACTCCAGAGTGTACAAGCCCAGCTGCTCCATTCTCCCAGCATATGACAGTCCCGCCATCCCGGGAATTAACCTTGTAAACCTACGCTGCACTCCCTCAATAGCAAGAAATCAATTAGTTTAGTTTAGAGATACAGCGCGGAAACAGGTTTTTCGGGCCACCGAGTCCGCTCCAACCAGCAATCCCCACATATTAACACTATCCCACACTAGGGACATTTTTACATTTATACCAAGCCAATTAACCTACAAACCTGTACGTCTTTGGAGTGTGGGAGGAAACCGAAGTTCTCGGAGAAAACCCACGCAGTCACGGGAGAACGTACAAACTCCGTACAGACAAGCATCTGTAGCCAGGATCAAACCAGTATCTCCGGTGCTGTAAGGCAGCAAGTCTACTGCTGAGCAACCATGCCATCCTAAAGTGTTTTATTAAATGGCTATTTAGATTTCTTTTCCCTGTTGCATTCAACACCAAAGAAGATTTACGAGGATGTTGCCAGGACTCGAGTATCTGAGCTACAGTACAGGGAGAGGTTGAGCAGGCTGGGTCTCTATTCCTTGGAGCGCAGGAGGATGAGGGGTGATCTTATAGAGGTGTATAAAATCTTGAGAGGAATAGATCGGGTAGATGCACAGAGTCTCTTGCCCAGAGTAGGGGAATCAGGGGATATGGGGAGAAGGCAGGAACGGGGTACTGATTGGGGGTGATCAGCCATGATCACATCGAATGGCGGTGCTGGCTCAAAGGGCCGGATGGCCTACTACTCCACCTATTGTCTATTGTCTATTGAATCGAGAACCTGAGGACATAGGTTTAAGTTGAAAGGGAAACGATTTAATAGGAATCTGACCAGTAACGTTTTCACACAAAGGGTGGTGCGTGTATAGAACGAGCTGCAGGAGGAGGTTGTTGAGGCTGGGACAATTGCAGCATTTAAGAAACAGTTGGACAGGTACATGGATAGGACAGGTTTGGAGGGATATGGGCCAAGCACAGGCAGGTGGAACTAGTGCAGCTGGGACATGTTGGTCGGTATGGGCAAGTTGGGCCGAAGGGCCTGTTTCCACACTGTATCACTCTATGACTATGAAAATTCCGTATTTATAGGCAATAGATGGCCCAATTTTAATCTCAGTGGATTGTCCACAAGATTGCAATGAGAAGGATTTTCTTTGCATTTTACACTCTAGAGAGCTGTGGATGATGTGGATTCAAGACACAGCAATATAGTTTGGAGTACAAGGGGATTAAGGAATGAGTATAAGAGACAGGAAGTCATGATATAGCTTTATCGCACTTTGGTTTGGCCCCTTTTGTAGCAGTGTGTGCAGATCTGGTGGCCTCCATTACAGGAAGGATGTGGGGCTTTTGAGAATGTGCAGAAGCGGTTTACCAGAATGATGCCTGCATTAGAGAGCTTTAGATTGATGGAGAATTTACATAAACTTGGAGAAAAAAACACAAAGTGATGGAAGAACTCAGCAGATCAAGCAACATTTCTGGAAGACATGGATAGGCAATGCTTTGGGCAGGACCTGTCAGATATAAGTTTATAAAATTATGAGAGGGATAGTTAGTGTGGACAGTCAGAACCTTTTTCTCCAGTATGGAAATGGCAAAGACAAGAGGGCGTAGCTTTAAGCTGAGAGGGACAAAGTTTAAAGAAGATGTGTGGTGGAAGTTTTTTGAAACAGAGAGTGGTTGGTATCTGGAACATGTTGCCAGGGGTGGTGGTGGAGGCAGTAGTGGCATTTGAGGCTTTTAGACAGGCACGTGGCTATGCAGGGAATGGAGGGATATGGACCACGTGCAGGCAGATGAGATTAGTTGACCTTGGCATTATCTTGTCCTATGCTGTTCAATGACAATAGACAATAGACAATAGGAGCAGGAGTAGGCCATTCAGCCCTTCGAGCCAGCACCGCCATTCAATGTGATCATGGCTGATCATCCACAATCAGTACCCCGTCCCATATCCCCTGACTCCGCTATTTTTAAGAGCCCTATCTAGTTCTCTCTTGAAAGCATCCAGAGAACCTGCCTCCACCGCCCTCTGAGGCAGAGAATTCCGCAGACCCACAACTCTCTGTGAGAAAAAGTGTTTCCTCGTCTCCGTTCTAAATGGCCTACCCCTTATTCTTGATTATGGGAAACAGACAGGAATGTGGAATTGAGAAGCAAGGTTCTAGACATGGCCATTGACATGTTCACCCCTCATGATAATAACTAGAATGTTACTCTATTGCCCAAAATGAACAGTTCATCATGGAGGGAGATGGAAAGGTAAGGAAGTGAGGTCCCTTGCCTGAAAGCTGCTCTGCTAACTCTAAATTGAAAACACATGGGAGTGCCGGTGGAGATGTCTGGAGTTCAAGATATTCACACCAGCTCTAGGGAAGGCCGTTTCCGAGTAAATTGCCTGTGATTAGATTAAATGAATGGGAAATCGTTAAGCTATCGTCTGAAGGTCTAGGTCCCCCTGCGGTCTAATCGTGGAGGGACAGCAAACACCAGGAACCACAAACAACAAGGCTTGAGATTAGATTATGGGTTTGCAATCCCCTCCTTGATATCAGTGACTCTAACGAATACACAACACCAAGACTGACACAAAACGCTGGAGTAACTCAGCAGGACAGGCAGCATCTCTGGAGAAAAGGAATAGGTGATGTTTTAGGTCGAGACCCTTCTTCAGACTGAGAGTCAGGGGAAAGGGGAACGAGATATATAGATGGTGATGTAGAGAGATATAGAACAAATATGCAATAAAGCAATGACAACAAAGGAAACAGGCCATTGTTAGCTGTGTGTTAGGTGAAAACAAGTTACAGACAATGAAACCCAACACGACGACTTTGAAACTGGTACGAGTTGGGTGGGGGAGGGATGGAGAGAGAGAATGCAGGGGTTACACAACATGGATACACTGATCTTTCTGTATAATGTGGAATGCAAGAACCAAATATGCATTGAGAGAAAATACACTCTCTAATGTTAAGGGAGTGCATTTTCATGAGGATAGACACAAAAAGCTGGAGTAACTCAGCGGGACAGGCAGCATCTCTGGAGAGAAGGAATGGGTGATGTTTCGGGTCGAGACCCTTCTTCAAACTGGTTAGGGAAAAGGGAAACAAGAGATATAGACGATGATGTAGAGAGATACAGAACAATGAATGAAAGGTTTGTGAAAAAGTAACAATGATAAAGCATACAGGCCATTGTTAGCTGTTTGTTGGGTGAAAAGGAAAAGCTGGTGCAACTTGGGTGGGGGAGGGATAGAGAGAGAGGGAATGCCAGGGCTACCTGGAGTGAGAGAAATCAATATTTATACCCCTGGGGTGTAAGCTGCACAAGCAAAATATAAGATGCTGTTCCTCAAATGTGCGCTTAGCCTCACTCTGACAATGGAGGAGGCCTGGGACAGGGAGGTCTGTGTGGGAATGGGAAGGAGAATGAGGTTTCCTGTTCATCCATGGGTGCCTCTGTGGGGAGGAACCGCTGAGAGATAGGTTTGAAGAGGCATTAGTGGAACTGTGTAAACTTCGATGGGCAGAGCCTTTGAGATGTTATTCCATCAGTGAAATCTTCAGGGTGGCAAAGTGGCTCAGCTAGGACAGATGGACAAAAGGTTTCCCAGAATGATGCCTGCATTAGAGGGTATTCCCTGTTTACAAGAATGATCCCAGGAATGAGTGGGTTAACCTATGATGAGCGTTTGGCAGCACTGGGCCTGTACTCGATGGAGTTTTGAAGAATGAGGGAGGGGATCTCATTGAAACTTACCAAATAATGAAAGGCTTGGATAGTGGATGTGGAGAGGATGTTTCCACTAGTGGGAGAATCTAGGACTAGAGGTCACAGCCTCAGAATTGAAGGATGATCTTATAGTAGGAATTTCTTTAGTCAAAGGGTGGTGAATCTGTGGAATTCATTGCCACAGAAGGCTGTGGCCAAGTCAGTGGATATTTTTAAGGCAGAGATAGATAGATTCTTGATTAGTACGGGTGTCAGGGGTTAGGGGGAGAAGGCAGGAGAATGGGGTTCGGAGGGAGAGATAGATCACTGAATGATGGAGTAAACTTGATGGGCCGAATGGCCTAATTCTACTCCCTATCACTTTTGACCATATGACCTAATTAGCTACAGGGAGAGGTTGAACAGACTTGGTTTGTTTTCTCTAGAATGCCAGAGTTTGAGAGGAGACTCTATCAGAAGTCTGTGATAACTATGAGAAGCGTAGATAGGGTAGACAGTCAGAACCTTTTTCCCTGGATGGATTTATCAGGTAGAGGGCACAGCTTTAATGTGAGATGGGCGAAGTTTTGAAGGAGGTGTGCAGAGAACATTTTGAACACAGATGGACTCAAAATGCTGGAGTAACTCAACGGAACAGGCAGCATCTCTAGAGAGAAAGAATGGGTGACATTTCGGTCTTGACACAAAACGTCATCCATTCCTTCTCTCCAGCGATGCTGCCTTTCCCGCTGAGTTACTCCAGCATGTTGTTTCTACCTTTGGTTTAAACCAGCATCTGCAGTTCCTTCCCACATGTATTTGACACAGAGTCTGGTGAGTGCCAGGGGTGATAGTGGAGGCAAACATGATAGTGGCATTTTGGAGACTGTTGGATAGGTGCATGCAGGGATGGAGTGATATGCATTACGCGCAGGCAGGTTTTGGCGTTTTATTCAGTGCATTGTGGGCTGAAGGGCCTGTTGCTGTGCTGTACTGGTGAAACAAGAAACTGCAGGTGATAGTTTACAAAAGAAGACAGAAAGTGCTGGAGTAATTCAGCGGGTCAGGCAGCGTCTCTGGAGAACATGGAGAGGTGATGTTCTGGGTCTGGACCATTCAGCCTATTCATCACATAGACTGTGCTGGACTGTTCTATATTCAATGTTCCCGATGTTGGGGGAGTCCAGAACCAGGGGCCACAGTTTAAGAATTAGGGGTAGGCCGTTTAGAGCGGAGATGAGAAAACACTTTTTCTCACAGAGAGTGGTGAGTCTGTGGAAATCTCTGCCTCAGAAGGCAGTGGAGGCCAATTCTCTGGATGCTTTCAAGAGAGAGCTAGATAGGGCTCTTAAAGATAGCGGAGTCAGGGGATATGGGGAGAAGGCAGGAACGGGGTACTGATTGGGGATGAAATACGGCAGATGCAGTTCTCAAACTCTGATTTTCACTTCTTCCACGAAACTCAGAAGCGTGCTGTGTTGTTAGTGAATTAACCTACATGGTTAGTTTGCCTCTCTTGGATATGAACTTGAAGCATGAGTTGAAGATGGCGCCCAATCCAGGCGGCTATTTGCATGCTAGCCACAGAAGCTAGCCGCTGTCTGAAAAAAGCTCAGAGAATTGCTAAGGACAAACTGCACCCCCTCCACATACACCTGGATCTCCTGCCATCAGGCAAGAGATATCGAAGCATCAAAGCCCGGACTACAAGACTGCTAAACAGCTTCCTACCACAGGCTGTGAGGTTGCTAAACAGTTACTCTGTACTCACAGTCACTTGATTCTGTGGCTGGCACGGACACTTTAATAACTGGCACTGGCCACTCAAATCAGCTGCCCCGGACATTTTTTATGATTGGTTTATTGTATTTTAACATTGTATTTTTACCTGCTTTTAACTATTTATACTGTTCCATCAGGGACTGGATTGTTTTTAGTGTTATTATGTGTGAAATGTTTTAAATTTCATGTGCGATGCTCCGCTATTCACTGGGAAACGTCTTTTCATTTTGCACTGTACAACTGTTGCTTGCAAGATGACAATAAAGGTTGATTGATTGATTGATTGATTGATTGATTGAGAAGCAGATCTACACACTCATATTATAATCACTCCGCACTCTTTTATGCCCCTGTCCCACTTAGGAAACCTGAACGGAAACCTCTGGAGACTTTGCGCCCCACCCAAGGTTTCCGTGCGGTTCCCGGAGGTTGCAGGTGGTTGCCGGAGGTTGCAGGTGGTGGAAGCAGGTAGGGAGACTGACAAAAACCTCCGGGAACTGCACGGAAACCTTGGGTGGGGCTCAAAGTCTCCAGAGGTTTCCGTTCAGGTTTCCTAAGTGGGACAGGGGCATTACATCTCTATTCCTACAGCAACAATTCCTGCTTTCATCTATATTTAAGAAGGAACTGCTGATGCTGGAAAATCGAAGGTAGACAAAAATGCTGGCTGGAAGAAGGGTCTGAAGAAGGGTCTCGATCCGAAACGTCGCCTATTTCCTTCACTCCATAGATGCTGCCTCACCCTCTGAGTTTCTCCAGCATTTTTGTCTACCTTACTTTAATCTATGATCACTAAACGTTATTCCCTTATCATGTATCTGTACACTGTGGACGGTTCGATTGTAATCATGTATTGTCTTTCCGCTGACTGGTTAGCACACAACAAAAGCTTTGCACTGTACCTCGGTACACGTGACAATTAACTGTTAGAGTCATAGAGTGACACAGCGAGGAAAAAGGCCTTTCGGACAAACTTGCCCACACCGCCCAACATGTCCCAACTGCACCAATCCCATCTGCCTGCGTTTGGTCCATATCCCTCCAAACCTGTCCTGTCCATGTACCTGTCTAACTGTTTCTTAAACGTTAGGATGGTCCCGGCATCAACTACCTCCTCTGGCAGCTTGTTCCATACACCCACCTGTGTGAAAAAGTTAACAAACTAAACTAAACTAAGTTCCCCCTCCAGACCTATGACGGTCTGCCCACCTGAGTCTATCTGTGACCATCGATCACTTGTTTGTACCAGGTCTATCTTATCCCACTTTCCTATCTACTCCCGACACATTAATAGCAATTTTACAGCAGTTTACAAACCCTAACATTTTGGGGATATTGGAGAGAAATGGAGCACCCGTAGGAAACCCATATCATCATAAGGAGATCGTGAGAACTCCACTGAATTGAACCCAGGTCTCTGGCTCTGTGAAGCACCAGTTCTACCAGATGTGTTCCTCTGCCAACCAGAGGTTATTTGCATTGCATGGGCAAAATCGGTCATAGCACGATTCTGATCAGAAACTACAGGACCCAGTAACGATACGATACGATACAATACGATAGAACTTTATTTATCTTGGAGAGAAATTGATCAGCCAACAGTCATAAAAGTGATGAGTGGAAAGGATTGGGGATGTGCAAAGATTGGGGGAGGGGGTGGGAGTCAGTCTCAATCTACCCCACGACTGAAGAGGGAGGAGTTGTACAGTTTGAGAGCCGCAGGAAAGAAGGATCTCCTTCGCAGGGAAGAAGTAACTAGAGTTACTGTTGAAATAAACAAACAGGAAACAAAGCTGTTTAGGAAAAAAAACTGTTTCCACGTAACCTCCTCGCAGTAATCATTCACTGTTGTCTCTCAAGAACACAGTTTGTCAGTTTCACCTCTTCTTCTTCTTCTTCTTCTTCTTGCGTACGGCAAACACAGCCTAAAGTTGTAGGACAACTTGTTCTATTTGATCGTATTTGATTATGCACGCCGGGTTGATTGCATTCATTGAAACAGGGCGGACCATGTGAAGGTTGCAATCTCCCACCCCGTCAGTTTCACCACGGGTGGCTTATAGACATTGACAAGCCAGCACTTCCATTAACTTTTATGGAATATTCTATTAAACAGTATAACATTTAGCCTTTAGTGTTTATAGCTCACAGTAACAATAATAAACCTACGGATTTTAATAGGAGCTCTATCTATTTTTGAAAATTCTGTGTGAAAAATAACTTTTCTGTAACTGTGTAATCTATAACTCTCTCGCCACTAATTCTCTAACCCCATTGACACAATTGTGGGGTGGCACGGTGACACAGTGGTAGAGTTGCTGCCTCACAGCGCCAGAGAACCAGGTTCAATCCTGGCTACGGGTGCTGTCTGTACACAGTTTGTACGTTCTCCCCGTGACCTGCGTGGGTTTTCTCCGGGATCTTCAGTTTCCTCCCACACTCCAAAGACGTACAGATTTGTAAGTTAATTGGCTTGGTGTAAATGTACAAATTGTCCCTAGTGTGTGTAGGATAGTGTTAATGTATGGGGGTCGCTGGTCGGCATGGACCCGGTGGGCCGAAAGGCCTGTTTCCGCGCTGTATCTCTAAACTAAAAAAACATCACATACCAGACTCCCCACTCATTCCATCTACACTTCATGCTGCCTCAGAAAAGCAACCAGCCTGACGAAGGATCTCGACCCGAAATGTCACCCATTCCTTCTCACCAGAGATGCTGCCTGTCCCGCTGACTTACTCCAGCTTTTGTGTCTCTCTTCAATATAATCAAAGACTTGTTCCACCCCGGTCCTCCCTTCTCCCCGCTCCCGTCCGGCAGAAGGTACAGAGGCTTGAAAGTGCGCACCACCAGACTCAGGAACAGCTTCTTCTCCTCTGTTATCAGGCTTATGAACGGTCCTTCCATAACCAGGGTACTGTCCGATTCACCTCTACCCCATTGCGGACATTGGACTTTGTCTGTGGAACTGATGCGCTACAATGCTGAGAACTATATTCTGCACTCTGTATCTTCCCCATTGCTCTACCTATTGTGCTTGAGATTGTATCTATATAAAGTATTATTTGAGTTTGAATGGATAGCGAGCAAAGCAAAACCTTTCACTGTACCTCAGTGACAACAATGAACCTAAACTTATCGAACCCCGGATGTCATCTTTAGCAACCACACTGCCAAGCTGTGAATGGTTTAGGTAGCTCCCTCATGCTATCTCAGCCCAACTTGCCCACACCGACCAGCATGTCCCATCTACACTAGTCCCACCTGCCTGTGTTTGGCCTATATCGCTCTAAACCCACTGTGTCCATGTACCTGTCTAAATATTTCTTCAGTGTTGTGATAGTACTGGCCTCAACAACTACCTCCTCTGGCAGCTCGTTCCATACACCCACCACCGTAGGTATAAAAGGAGTTACCCCTCAGGTTCCTATTCAATCTTCCCCCTTCACCTAAAACAATGTCCTCGGGTTTTGAGAAGGGAATGGAGGGTTATGGTACGAGTGCAGGCAGGTGGGACTAAGGGGGAAAAAATTTGTTCGGCATGGACTTGTAGGGCCGAGATGGCCTGTTTCCGTGCTGTAATTGTTATATGGTTATATTTATATGGTTATATGGTTATATGGTCCTCGATTGCCTGTTCTCTGGGCAAGAGCGTCTACCCGATCTATTCCTCTCATGATTTTACACACAAGGATAAAATCACCCCTCATCCTCCTGAGCTCCAAGGAGTAAAGATCTAGCCTGCTCAACCTGTCCATGTAGCTCAGACCCTCGAGTCCTGGAAATATCCTTGTGATATTGTCACGTGTACTGAAGCAAAATGTAAAGCTTTGTTTTACTTGCTATCCAACAATATCAGATAATATTACACATAGATGCAGAAGATAAGTGCAATAGGTGGAGAAATGACCTCCGACACAAACAGAGTGAGACCAAATGCAATTTGGAGGAACAGCAGCCGATATTTTGCTTGGGCAGCTTACACCCCAGCAAAGGTAGACAAAAGTGCTGGAGAAACTCAGCGGGTGCAGCAGCATCTATGGAGCGAAGGAAATAGGCGACGTTTCAGGCCGAAACCCTTCTTCAGACCCCAGCAATATAAGTATTGAGTTCTCCAATGTGGTCATCCTTGCATCCTCTCTCTCTCTCCGTCTCTCCCCCTCCCTAGTCGTATGATTTGTTGAATCATCTACTTGGTTGTGCATTTCAAGAGAGAGCTAGATAGGGCTCTTAAAGATAGCGGAGTCAGGGGATATGGGGAGAAGGTAGGAACGGAGTACTGATTGTGGATGATCAGCCATTGAATAGCAGCGCTGGCTCGAAGGGCCAAATGGCCTACTCCTGTACCTATTGTCTATTGTCTATTGATCCAAAGAAAAAGGGCCATGTGGGTTTCATAGGTTCATAAGTTCTTGGAGCAGTACTAGACCATTCGGCCCATCAGGTCTACTCTACCATTTGATCATGGCTGATCTATCTTTCCCTCTCAACCCTATTCTCCTGCCTTCTCCCCATAACCCCTGACACCTGATCCAGGTGTGGAGATGTGTGGAGTATTTTTTTGTAATGCCGAGGGTTTTTGGTGCCTTGGAATTGCCTGGCTGGGATGGTGGTGAAGACAGGAGCAATCATGGTGATTTAGAGACACTTGGGCAGATACTTGGATATGCAGGGAATGGAGGGATTTAGATCACGTACAGGCAGAGGAGATGAGTCTAACTTGACATCATGTACAGCACGGACATTGTGGGCCGAAGGGCCTGTCCTTGTGCCGTACTATGTTCTCTGTTCTAACGAGGGACAGTATGGGTAGGAGGTAACTGCAGATGCTGCTTTATATTGAAGATAGACACAAAATGCTGGAGTAGGGACAGGCAACATCTCTGGAGAAAAGGCATAGTTCAGAACCCTTCATCAGCCTGAAGAAAGAGTCTGACCCAAAACGTCACCCATTCCTTTTCTCCACAGATGCTGCCTGACCCGCTGAGGTACTCCAGCACTTTGTGTCTGAGGGACAGCATGGACTTGATGAGCCGAATGGCCTCCTGTGATGTTGCAAGTGTAAAAGCGATATTGCCTGCACAGCCCTGTCAGCACAGAGATATGAGAAAAATGGGAGTGTAGACATTACTAGGTAAAGCTGGAATGAAAGTCATTGAGGAATTATATCATTTTATTTCTGAGAAGTTCCCTTATCTCCTGAAACTGAATTTAATGTTGCCCTTGTTTGGATTATTAGCACATTTTAATGAAGCTAAATTATTGCAAAGATGTCAACAAAATAGAGAGAGTACAGAGGAGATTTACTAGAATGTTGCCTGGGTTTCAGCAACTAAGTTACAGAGAAAGGTTGAACAAGATAGGTCTTTGGAGCGCAGAAGGTTAAGGGGGGACTTGATAGAGGTCTTTAAAATGATGAGAGGGATAGACAGAGTTGACGTGGATAAGCTTTTTCTATTGAGAGTAGGGAAGATTCAAACAAGGGGACATGACTTGAGAATTAAGGGACAGAAGTTTAGGGGTAACATGAGGGGGAACTTCTTTACTCAGAGAGTGGTAGCGGTGTGGAATGAGCTTCCAGTGGAAGTGGTGGAGGCAGGTTCGATTTTATCATTTAAAAATAAATTGGATAGGTATATGGATGGGAAAAGAATGGAGGGTTATGGTCTGAGTGCAGGTAGATGGGACTAGGGGAGAATAAGTGTTCGGCACGGACTAGAAGGACTGAGATGGCCTGTTTCCATGCTGTAATTGTTATATGGTTATATATGGTTATAAGGGGATCGTGAGGAAATTTCAAGATTAATAAACTGTATTAATAAGCTTGTGATACATAAGTGCCCTCAAACAAAGATATAGGATTTGCTTCAAATGCCTGCAGATTCAGAACTGGAATTCCAGATAGATTCATTGAAATTTTGGAAAACTGGGAAGACATATTCCAACTGGGCAGTTCCGTGGGCCTATCCAGTCCTTCTGCATTTGTACAGAGCCCTAGTGAGGCCGCACCTGGAGTATTGTGTCCCATAATTTGAGGAAGGACATTCTTGCTATTGAGGGAGTGCAGCGTAGGTTCACAAGGTTAATTCCCGGGATGGCGGGACTGTCATATGCTGAGAGAATGAAGCAGCTGGGCTTGTACACTCTGAAGTTTAGAAGGATGAGAGGTTATTTTATTGAAACATATAAAATTGTTAAGGGTTTGGACACGCTGGAGGCAGGAAACATGTTCCCGATGTTGGGGGAGTCCAGAACCAGGGGCTACAGTTTAAGAAAAAGGAGTAAGCCATTTAGAACGGAGGCGAGGAAACACTTTTTCTCACATAGAGTTGTGAGTTGTGGAATTCTCTGCCTCAGAGGGCTGTGGAGGCCGGTTCTCTGGATGTTTTCAAGAGAGAGCTAGATAGGCCTCTTAAAATTAGCAGAGTCAGGGGATATGGGGAGAAGGCAGGAACGGGGTACTGATTGGGGATGATCAGCCATGATCACATTGAATGGCGGTGCTGGATCGAAGGGCCAAATGGCCTACTCCTGCACCTATTGTCTATTGACTATTGTCTATTATCGAGTTCTGATGAAAAGTCATTGTACAGTAACAACAACAGTTCCTCTCACCACAGAGGCTGCCTGACCGGCTGATTATTTCCAGTGATTCCTGTTTTCTGTCCTCCCTTCAGCAAAGGCAGTAATGTGTTTCCACATCACACGACCGGCTGCAATTGACGACAGTCTTGTGGCACAAGTCTCTTGTTAACACATAACCCGATTTGCCTCCCCGTTGTTTTACTTCACGAGATTTTCCAGACTTGTGCCCGCTTATTCAAAAAAAAAACAGACAGCTGGATGAACTTAGTGGGTCGGGCAGCATCTGTGGAGGGCGCCGCTTTGGGTCCGGTTCCTCCTGCAGAAACAGGAGCACTGGCCGATTACCCCCCCCCCCCCCCCCCCCCCGGGACTGGAATATGTTTCATACCACCCTTTACTCTGCAAAACAAAACTCCACAAAATGTGCTGGAGTAACTCCGCGGGTCAGGCAGCATCCCCAGAAGACACGGATAGGCGATATTTCAGGTCGGGACCCTTCTTCAGAAAACAAAAATGCAAACTATCATTCAGTTATAGCATCATAGAACCATACAGCACAGAAATAGGCCCTTCGGCCCAACCTGCCAATGCTGACCAAGATGCCCCATCTATGCAAGACTCACCAGCCTGCGTTTGGCCCATATCCCTCTCCTACCTAGAAATACTGTTCCTATATAGAAAAACAATAATTCAGTATGTGTAGACAAGAACTGCAATGCTGGTTTAAATCAAACGTAGACACAAAATGTTGGAGTAACTCAGCGGGACAGGCAGTCTGAAGAAGGGTCTCGACCCGAACGTCACCCATTCCTTCTCTCCAGAGATGCTGCCTGTCCCGCTGAGTGACTCCAGCATTTTGTGTCTAACTTTAAAGAAATTCAGTGACCTCATGTACTGTGGTTCCGTGGATAGCTCAATTGTAATCAATACATTCTTGCTATTGAGGGAGTGCAGCGAAGGTTCACCAGGTTAATTCCCGGGATGGCGGGACTGTCATATGTTGAGAGAATGGAGCGGCTGAGCTTGTATGCTCTGGAATTTAGAAGGATGAGAGGGAATCTCATTGAAACATATAAGATTGTTTAGGGCTTGGACACGCTAGAGGCAGGAAACATGTTCCCGATGTTGTGGGAGTCCAGAACCAAGGGCTACAGTTTAAGAATAAGGGGTAAGCCATTTAGAACAGAGATGAGGAAACACTTTTTCACACAGAGAGTTGTGAGTTTGTGGAATTCTCTGCCTCAGAGGGTGGTGGAGGCCGGTTCTCTGGATACTTTCAAGAGAGAGTTAGAGAGAGCTCTTAAAGATAACGGAGTCAGGGGATATGGGGAGAAGGCAGGAACGGGGTACTGATTGGGGATGATCACATTGAATGGCAGTGCTGGCTTGAAGGGCCGAATGTCCTACTCCTGCACCTATTGTCTATTGTCTATTGTATTGTGTTTCTGCTAGTTGGATAGCATGCAACAAAAGGATTTTCGGTACACGTGGCAATACACAACATTATACACTAAACTATCCATATACCTGACCAGATGTTTTTTAAATGTTGTCGTATATGAGGACTAGTCTAGCTACACTGAGCAGTGTTTCAAGCTGTGTGTAAGTGCACTGTTAAATTGTAAATTTAATTTGTTAATGAGACCAGATGTGAGCAAATAATTTCAAGGTGACAACATCATCCATCAGGAGCTGGAAACTTGCAGGAGAGGGAAAGTGCGGGGAGATCAGTCCAGGGCTGTACTCCAGAAGGAACTGCCGATGCTGATTAGACTGAAGATAGACACAAAAAGTAACTCAGCGGGACGGGCAGCATCTCTGGAGAGAAGGAACGTGCGACGCTTCGGGTCGAGACCCTTCTTCAGTACTTTCTGGGCTATGCTCTGACAGAGGTTCTCCACCTGAAATGCCAACCAGCCTCAGTAAATCACTCACTATTGAGGTAGTAAGTTGAAGAGTGTGATCTGACATTTAAGAACGGCAATGGTGGCACAGTGGTGGAGTTGCTGCCTCACAGCGCTAGAGAACCTTGTTCGATCCTGACTATGGGTGCTGTCTGTACGGAGTTTGTACGTTCACCCCGTGACCTGTGTGGGATTTCTCTGGGAACTTCAGTTTTCTCCCACACTCCAAAGACGTGCAGGTTTGTAGGTTAATTGGCTTCGGTATAAATGTAAAATGTCCCTGGTGTGTGTAGGATAGTGTTAGTGTGCGGGGATCGCTGGTCGGCAGGTTGAAGGGCGTGTTTCCGCGGTGTATCTCTAAACTAAACTACACTTAACTTAAGCAAAAAGCCAAAGAGCACAGGAACAGTGTGCAGGAACCAACCGCAGATGCTGGTTTACACTGAAGATAGACACAAAACGTCACAGAAACTCAGTGGGACAGGCAGCATCTGGGGACGGAAGGAATGGATGATGTTTCTCCAGAGATGCTGAATTACTCCAGCATTTTTTGTTTCTCAACAGCTCTAGAACAGGCCCTTCAGCCCACAATGTATGTGGTGAACATAATGCCAAGACTTTAGTGAATGGTGCCAAAACATGGTGACTTGTACATGTAGAGCTGTGGAGAAAGAGTAGTGTACACGTGACAATAAAGCACATTGAAACATTGTTGTACATTTCCCAGTTTATTTAGTGTAAAGTCATCATCAGTCACGTCTACATTTCATTCACATTTCCCTCGGATACCAGCAGCAGATTGATGAGCAAGCTGATTATTCATCTCCACCTGTGTGCTGGGCACATTTTCAGTGGTGACTGGATAGTTAAGCTCTGAGCCACAGCTTGAGTCTTATCGTGTAGAAAGTCCAGCAACCCCTCTACTTCCTTAGAAACACAGACTTCCAGATTCAGGGACAGTTTCTTCCCAGCAGTTTACAGGTATTCCATTCAATTCCATTCAATTCCATTCAATTCAATTTCAATTTCAATTTCAATTCAATTCAAATTCAATTCCAATTTCAATTCAATTCAATTCAATTTCAATTCAATTTCAATTCAAATTGTTTAATTCAATTCAATTTAATTCAATTCAATTCATTCAATTCTATTCAATTCAATTCAATTTCAATTCAATTTCATTCAATTTCATTCAATTTCATTCAATTCCATTCAATTCAATTCAATTTCAATTGAATTTTAATTCAAATTCAATTCAATTCAATTCAATTAAACAGAATCATCCTACCACAACCAGAGAGCAGTCCAGATTCAGGGACTGTTTCTTAGTCTTCAGACAACTGAATCATCCAACCACAACCAGAGAGCAGTACTGAACTACTATCTACCTCATTGGTGACCCTCGGACTATCTTTGATCGGACTTTACTGGCTTTACCTTGCACTAAACGTTATTCCCTTATCATGGACACTGTAAATGGCTTGATTGTAATCATGTGCAGGAAGGAACTGCAGATGCTGGTTTGAACTGAAGATAGACAGAAAATGCTGGAGTAACTCAATGAGACAGGCAGCATCTCTGGATATTTCGGGTCGAGACCAGACTGATCCAGTATTGTCATGTATTGTCTTTCCGCTGACTGGTTAGCCCGCAGCAAAAGTGTTTCACTGTACCTCGGTACACGTAACAATAAACTAAACTGAACTAAACTAAGCTTGAGGAGATTTCGTTTGTCATCGAATACTCTCTTGAACTTCTACTGGTGTACAGTAGAGAGCATATCGACTGGTCGTATCACAGCCTGGTTCAGCAACTTGAATGCCCAGGAATGAAGGAGTCGACAGACAGATGTGGACACTGCCCGGTCCATCACTGGTCTGAACTTCCCACCATCTATTAGAGGTTCTAACTCAAAAATATCTTCAAAGGCCCATATCACCCTGACCATGCACTCAATCCACTCCTACAATTGGGAAAAAGGTACAGGAGTCCAAAAACCATGACCATTCAAGGCTCAAGAATAGCTTCTTCCCAACAGCATCAGTGTCTTGAACACTACACAACACTAACCTCAACTATTAACTATGGTTGCACTAACGACTATGGGGATTTTTTTATTTGCACTAAAATTGTGGTTATTAGTTTAGTTTAGTTTAGTTTAGTTTAGTTTAGAGATACAGCGCAGGAAAAGGCCCTTCAGCCCACCGAGTGCGTGCTGACCAGCGATCCCCGCACACTAAAGCCCCTGTCCCACTTAGGAGACCTAAACAGCAACCTCTGGTGACCTTGCCCGCCACGCAAGGTTTCCATGAGGTCTCCGGAGGTTTTGGTCACTCTCCCTAATGTTGGAAAGTGGTTTTCGCGTGGTCGAGGCTTCATCTAGGTTGCTGCGATTTTCCAATCATGAATAAAACCGGCCTCGACTAAAAATAGGTTGCCGTTTTAAAAATCGGTCATTTTTTAGTCGCAGGTCCAGTCGAAGCCGGTTTTCTTCATAGTCGAGGAAGGTTTTCAACATATGTGTGGGAGGTGGTAGGAGGTTGCAGGTCACCTCGGCTTTGATTTTATTTTGGGTGGTGGGCAATAACCCCATATCCCTTGACTCCACTAGCCCCTAGAGCTCTATCTAACTCTCTCTTAAATCCATCCAGTGATTTGGCCTCCACTGCCCTCTGTGGCAGGGAATTCCACAAATTCACAACTCTCTGGGTGAAAACCTTTATTCTAAGTCTGTGGCCCCTGGTTCTGGACTCGCCCAACATTGGGAACATTTTTCCTGCATCTAGCTTGTCCAGTCCTTTTATAATTTTATATGGTTCTGTAAAATCTCCCCCTCATCCTTCTAAACTCCAGTGAATACAAGCCTAGTCTTTCCAATCTTTCCTCATATGACAGTCCCGCCATCCCAGGGATCAAACTTGTGAACCTACGCTGCACTGCCTCAATCACAACGATGTCCTTCCTCAAATTAGGAGACCAAAACTGTACACAATATTCCAGATGTGGTCTCACCAGAACCGTATACAACTGCAGAAGAACCTCTCTACTCTATACTGAAATCCTCTTGTTATGAAGGAGTAGACTTGATGGGCCGAATGGCCTATTCTGTTCCTATAATGTATGAATTAGAAAATAAATTAAAAATGTGCATTCCCAGCATTTTTGTTTGGTATCAAATTCCTAGAATGTTCTGATTTCTTTTGTGCATATCCCTGTAAGGAATACATGGGATGGAATAAACTGTCGCCCAATTCCTAATTTAGGAATGAACCTTTGATCGTTGCCCAGAATTAACATCAGAATCCTGCTTTGGCAACAGCTCTGCCCAAGACCTCAAGGAATTACAGAGAGCTCTCAATCTAGCCCAGTCCATCACACAGACCAGCCTCCCCTCCGTTGGCTCCATCTACACTTCACGCTGCTTTGAGGAACTAGCCAACAAAATCAAATGTGTACGGAGGCACTGCAGATGCTGGTTTAAACCGAAGATAGGTACAAAAGACTGGAGTAACTCAACGGGTCAGGCAGCATCTCTGGAGAAAGGGAATAGATGATGTTACAGGTGGAAACCCATCATCAGAATGAAAGCCAGGGGAACGGGAACCGAAAGATATAGAAGGTACAGTGGACAAATAGACAACAGGTGCAGGAGGAGCAGGCCATTCGGCCCTTCGAGCCAGCACCGCAAATGAATGAAAGATATTTCAGGCATGGGTTATTGATAGGGGACAATCAGCCATGATCACAATGAATGGCGGTGCTGGCTCGAAGGGCTGAATGGCCTCCTCCTGCACCTATTTTCTATGTGTCTATGTTTCTATGTATATTATTATTATTTTTTAATTTATTTATTAGAAGTAAGTACAATACTGTGGTACCTTTTTTCAGGTGCCAAATATATGTTGGCATGTTACAGTCTATGTACAGCTTCAACATTTATTTATTTTTTAAACGAGAGAAAGAGAAAGACTAGATAATAGAGAATAGAAAAGTGATGTATAGTGTATGAGAAAAGAAAAAGAGAAAGAGAGAGAAAAGAAATAAGAAAGAAGAGAGAGAAAAAGAGTAGCAAAGTAGCTAGGAGATACAGTAGGTATTTATATCTTTCACCCAGTCCTGAAACAGTTGGTTTTCATGATTTTGTTGCACCATATGCTTCCAAGAAGTCAATAAATGGAGACCAACTATGGATTTGAGTATAGGAGCAGGGAGGTTCTACTGCAGTTGTACAGGGCCTTGGTGAGACCACACCTGGAGTATTGCGTACAGTTTTGGTCTCCTAATCTGAGGAAAGACATTCTTGCCATAGAGGGAGTACAGAGAAGGTTCACCAGACTGATTCCTGGGATGTCAGGACTTTCATATGAAGAAAGACTGGATAGACTCGGTTTGTACTCGCTAGAATTTAGAAGATCTTCTAGAAACTTACAAAATTCTTAAGGGGTTGGACAGGCTAGATGCAGGAAGATTGTTCCTGATGTTGGGGAAGTCCAGAACAAGGGGTCACAGCTTAAGGATAAGGGGGAAATCTTTTAGGACGGAGATGAGGAAAACTTTTTTCACACAGAGAGTGGTGAATCTCTGGAATTCTCTGCCGCAGAAGGTAGTTGAGGCCAGTTCATTGGCTATATTTAAGAGGGAGTTAGATGTGGCCCTTGTGGCTAAAGGGATCAGAGGGTATGGAGAGAAGGCAGGTACAGGATACTGAGTTGGATGATCAGCCATGATCATATTGCATGGTGGTGCAGGCTCGAAGGGCCGAATGGCCTCCTCCTGCACCTATTGTCTATGTTTCTATGTTTCTATGTTTCTTCAAGACGTGCTGTGTCCAGCATATTTATAATCCACATTTTAAGCGTCAGTATGGGTGTATTTTTCCAAAATTTAAGTATATGTTTTTTGCTATTATTAACCCATAATTAACAAATGAATTTTGAAATGTGTTCAATTTATTCCCATCTCCCATTACTCCAAGTATAATCATCTCAGTATTAGGCTCCATTTTTATCTTATATCAAATATATCAAAATATATCAAAAATATCGCTCCAGAATTTATGGAGTTTTATGCATGAAACAAAAGAATGTGTTATAGTGGCATTTAGAGATAAACATTGAGATAAACATGGGAGAAGAGCAGAGTTTCTATGTATATTCAAAAAGGAACGATGATCATGAAAATGTGGAGCACACAATGGTCCATTGTTGGCTGTGGGGTAGATGACAACATGTGGATACAAACAGTGAAACTCAACAGGACGACTGAAACTAGTACGACGACCAGGGTGGGGGAGGGGGGGGGGTGGAGACAGAGAGGGTGCAAGGGCTACTTGAAGTTAGAGAAATCAAATATTTTTACACACTGATCATTCCCTCTTCTCCCCTCTCTTGTCATAGAGAATATGCAACACCCTGAGAGTATGTGCTGCCAGATTCAGGAACTTCTTCCCTCCTGTTATCACACTACTGAGCAGCCCTGCTCTAAGCTCAAGTCAAGTCAAGTTTATTTGTCACATACACATACGAGGTGTGCAGTGAAATGAGAAGTGGGAATGCTCGCGGACTTTAGTGCAAAAAGGAAGGAGATAGTTGTGGATTTCAGGAGGGGGAGGAGGAGGACTCAACCAACACCAATCACCATCAGGGGCACTGAGGTGGAGGTGGTCGCCAACCACAGGTACCTTGGTGTGCAGCTTGACAGTGAGCTGGACTGGAAGAGTCATATGGAGGCGATGTACAGGAAGGGACAAAGTCGACTGTATTTCTTAAGGAGGCTAAGGTCATTGAACATCTGCCAACCCCTACTGTGCAGTGTCTACCATTCAGTGGTGGCCAGTGCTCTGTTTTTTGCTGTGGCCTGTTGGGGAGAAGGCGCTCACATAGCAGACAAAAACAGACTGGACAAGCTGATCAGGAAGGCCGGCTCAGTGGTCGGGGCTGAGCAACTAACGGTCCAGCAGGTGGCAGAGGCCAGAACTCTGAACAAACTGGGTTCAATAATGACCAACCCCACTCACCCACTACATGCCCTGATGGTGATCAAGAGCAGCATCTTCAGTCAGAGACTGATTGCACCAATGTGCAAAACTGAGAGACATAGGAAGTCTTGTATACCAGCAGCTATAAGGTTTTATAATGCACAAAAATAATTTTGCATTTTTTTTAGTATTCATTCATTGTATTTTAACTTATTAAGTATGGAAGCTATCTGAGGAAATGTGTGGTGTTATGTCTGTCTTGAAGCTGTTGTGGCACTGTAATTTCCTGTAAAGGATTATTAAAGGATCTAACCTAATGTAATCTAAAAAGACAACAAAACAGAATGGAACAGAATCACATATTCACACATTACATATTTGTGGGAGGGAAAAAGGAAAAACAGCTATTTAAAAAAGACACCACACAACAGTAGAGTGGTACAATAAAGTTAGTCCCTGGTGAGATAGGAGTTTACAGGAGATATGGCCTCTGGGAAGAAACTCCTTCTCAACCTTTCCGTTCTCACAGCATGGCAACGGAGGTGTTTGCCTGACCGTAGCAGCTGGAACAGTCTGTTGCTGGGTGGAAGGGGTGTCCCATGATCTTGTTGGCTCTGGAGTTGCACCTCCTGATGTATAGTTTTCCTGCAGGGGGGCGAGTGAAGTTCCCATAGTGCGCAGGGGGTAGTTCTGATCTTCCAACCTATCCCTTCTCCGCCCTTGGAGTTTTTCTCTCTAACTGTACCGCTATAAGGCAGTAACGCCATATTCTGCACTGATATTTTTCTCTTAGCACTACTACCTGTTCAACTTGTATACATTCAACTGCTCAGATTGTTCACATGTAGTGTATCATTTACTTCCACCATAGAGTTACAGACTGTTTTGTTTCCGAGATCTTCCGTTTCCTCCCACACTCCAAAGACGTGCAGGTTTGTAGGTTAATTGGCTTGGGTTTGTATACTTGGTATAAGTGTAAATTGTCCCTAATGTGTGTGGGATACTGTTCTGCTTCTTATCGAGTCCACACACAAGATTAGAAATTGTTCAGTCGGAGCTGGACACAAGTCTCGGCATCTGCATTCAATGGTGTCTGTCTTGTTGCTTCTTGTGCTTCTTGTGCGTGGTGGTGGAAAGATTGGTGGAAACCGGGCCGCGACGTAAACGCTCTTTCCTTGACCCCGGGATACTGTTAATGTGGTTGGATCACTGGTCGGCACGCACTCGGATGGGCTGATAAGTCTGTTTTCACGCTGTATCTCAAAACTAAACTAACATATACTAATCTAAACAGACATTTTTCACTGTATCTCAGTACATGTTACAATAATAAAGAATATCATACCACAAATATTCTGACAGGCAGCAACCCATGCGGGCAGAGGATGCTTTGCAAACATGAGTTGCACAGATATTGTGGGCCGAAGGGCCTGTTCCTGTGCTGTATTGTTCTAAGCTCTGTGAAATCCAGGGCGGAGAAGATGGTTCCCCCAGTGGGAGAGTCTTGGACCATCGAAACATAGAAAATAACTGCAGGAGTAGGCCATTTGGTCCAAGCCAGCACCACCATTCAATATGACAATGCACTGAGCCCAAGCACCACATTCTTCCACCCCCCCCCCCCACACCCCCATCCCATTCTCCCCCCCCCCCCCCTTCACCCCCACTTCCTTCTCCCCCTTCACCCCCACTTCCTTCTCCCCCCCTTCACCCCCACTTCCTTCTACCCCCTTCACCCCCACTTCCTTCTCCCCCCCCCCTTCACCCCCACTTCCTTCTCCCCCCCATCCCCACCCCTTCTCCCCCCCCCACTCCCTTCTCCCCCCATCCCCACCCCTTCTCCCCCCTCTCTCCCCCACTCCCTTCTCTCTCCCACTCCCTTTTCCCCCCCACCCCTTCTCCCCCCTCCCCCACTCCTTTCTCGCCCCCCTTCTCCCGCACAACCCACCCCCCTTCACCCCCTCCCCAACTGCGTTCTCCCCCCCCACTCCATTCTCCTCCCCACCCCTTCTCCCCCCCCCCCCCATACCTTCTCCCCCCCCTCAACTCTCGCCAGACCCTGCCCCTCACACAGACACAAGGGTACAAGGTCAGGGGGGGGGGGGGGGGGGTAGTTGCAACGTGGGAGGAAAGCAGAGGGGGCAAAACCCAGAAGGTCACAGTAAGACCGTGCAAACTCCAAAGACAAGACGCAAAATGCTGGAGTAACTCAGCGGGACAGGCAGCATCTGTGGAGAGAAGGAATGGGCGAGGTTTCTGGTCGAGACCCTCCTTCAGACAGTGTTTGGCAATGTCTGAAGAAGGGTCTCGACCCGATACGTCGCCCAGTCCTTCTCTCCACAGATGCTGCCTGTCCCGCTGAGTTACTCCAGCATTTTGTGTCTATCTTCAGCAATGGGAACTGTGCTCCAATCCCACACACAGAACCATTGACAGCGGGCAGTCGGACACGAGCAACGAAATGCGGCTTTACAACTAATACACACAGCCCCGGGAACAGATAAAGATTTCCTGGAAGAAATGAGCCACTTTGAAGCTTTTCCCGCCCAGATGCAGCTTCCCAGATTTCCTCTAATTCTTAAGTGAAGTTGTTCTCAACAACAAACCGCATCCAACACCGGCACCAAGTGCTGGAGTAACTCAGCGGGTCAGGCAGCATCTCTGGAGAAAAAGGACGCGTGCTGTTTCGAGTCGAGACCCTTCTTCAGACCCACACACGAAACAAAGTGCTGGAGTCACCCAACGAGATGATGGCTGATCGTCCCCAATGCCTGCCTTCTCCCCATATCGCTTGACTCCACTAGCCCCTAGAGCTCTATCTAACTCTCTCTTAAATCCAATCCAGTGAATTAGCCTCCACTGCCCTCTGTGGCAGGGAATTCCACAAATTCACAATTCTCTGGGTGAAAAAGTGTTTTCTCATCTCAGTTTGAACACGTCGTTTCACACCTTACACTTCCCTATCTCGGCGTCTCCCTCGCCGCTGACTCTCAGTCTGAAGGAGGGTCTCGACCCGAAACGTTACCCATTCCTTCTCTCCACAGATGCTGCCTGTCCCGCTGAGTTACTCCAGCATTTTGCGTCTAACTTCAGAATACCCAGAGAATCGGGCAGCGTTCGTGGAGAGACAGGGGGCAGGGTACGTGACATGTGCTGCAAACCGGATAAAAATACACCGACCCGCACCCTCTCTCTCTCTCTCTCTCTCTCTCTCTTTCTTTATCTCTCTCTGTTTCCCTCTTTTTCTCTCCCCCCTCTCTCTCCCCCTCCCTCTCTCCCCTCCCTTTATCTCTCCTTCGCTCTCCCCCTCTCACTCTCCGCTCTCCCGCTCTCTTCTCCCTCAATCTCTCCCGCCACCCCCTCTCTCTTTCTCTTCTCCCTCTCTCCCCCTTCTCGCTCTCCCCCATTCCCTCCATCTCTCTCTCTCCCTTCTCCCCTCTCTCCCCCTCCCCCCCTTCTGTCTCCCCTCTCTCTCCTCCCTCTCGCTCCCCCTCTCTCTCCCCCTCTCCCTCCTATCTCTCCCTTCCTCTCTCCCCCTCTCTCTGTCTCCCTCTCCCCTCTCTCTCCCTCTCTCTCTCCCCCACACTCTCTCTCTCTCTTCCCCTCTCTCTACACCGCTGCCGCTTATTAACCCGATGAAGGCTCCGTGTTATTTGTTTCGAAGGGAATGGGAACGCAGACGAACCGAGAAAGGAGTGAAGTGTGTTGTATTAGCAGGTGTCCCAGATAGAACAATGATATTGTTACTTGCAGCAGCACAACACAATATGTGAACATAAACACAGAAACATCGACAATAGGTGCAGGAGTAGGTCAATCGGCCCATCGAGCTAGCACCGCCATTCAATATCATCATGGCTGATCATCCAGCATCAGTACCCCGTTCCTGCTTTCTCCCCATATCCCTTGATTCCGTTAGCCCTAAGAGCTAAATCTAACTCTCTCGTGAAAACATCCAGTGAATTGGCCTCCACTGCCTTCTGTGGCAGAGAATTCCACAGATTCACAACTCTCTGCGTGAAAAAAAGTGTTTCCTCATCTCAGTCCTAAATGGCCGACCCCTTATTCTTAAACCGTGTGACCCCTGATTCTGGACATCGGGAATATTTTTCCTGCATCTAGTCTGTCCAATCCCTTAAGAATTTTATATGTTTCTATAAGATCTGTAAGACAACGAAACACTGCAAAGAATATACAATAAATGAGGGAAAAAATGTTCAGTTTGTGTATACACACAGACACACACACACACACACACACACAGACACACACACACACAGACACACACACAGACACAGACACACACACATACACACACACACACACAGACACACAGACACACACACACACACACACAGACACACACACACACACACACACACACACACACACACACAGACACACACACACACACACACACACAGACACACACACACAGACACAGACACACACAGACACACACACAGAGACACACACAGAGACACACACACATACACACGCACGCACACACACACACACACAAAAAATAAACAAACAAGATTTAAAAAAGTCTAGAGAAAGGAGAGAGGGAGCGGTGAAGCGGCGGGAAGTCTGCAGGAAGGAACTGCAGATGCTGGTCAACACTGAAGATAGACACAAAGTGCTGGAGTAACTCAGCGGGACAGGCAGCATCTCTGGAGAGAAGGAATGGGTGACGTTTCGGGTCGAGACCCTTCTTCAGACTCTGTCTGAGTCCCGAGGTTTGCGGGATCCAGCCTCGACTTACACACACGGAGATGTGAAGAATGTCACATTTTGGGACACATCGGCTCGGTAAATAAATCTCAGTGCCAGAAAAACGGACAATAGATAATAGACAATAGGTACAGGAGGATCAGCACCGCCATTCAATATGATCACGGCTGATCATCCACAATCAGTACCCCGTTCCTGCCTTCTCCCCATATCCCTTGATTCCGTTATCACTAGAGCTAAATCTAACTCTCTCTTGAATACCTCTCTTGAAACGACCAGCGGAGTGAAATCTCCCCTCGATATCAAACCTTTGCAACTATTTACAGACGCCCATCTTAAAGCATAACTTGGGCTACGAACAATAAATAGAAACGGCGAGGATACAAAGATAACTCCAATTGCGTGCGTGGGTGGGAGAATGTATTTACACAAGAACGCATCATTAAACAGACATTTTAAAGTACTCTATACACAAAGTAGAAAGCTGTTTTGTTTAGAAAACCCAAATAACAAATAGAATGTAATTCTGAACAAGGCAATGATACAAATCTATCGAAATCACTCGAAATGATTTTTCCAGAGTTTTGGTGACGGTTTTAAAGAATGGTGCAGATGCTGGTTTACACCGAAGATAGACACAAAATGCTGGAGCAACTCAGCGGGACAGGCAGCATCTCTGGAGAGAAGGGATGAATATGGAATACAAGAATGGTGTCTGTAATTAAGGGAGAGAGAGAGAGTGTGTGTGTGTGTGTGTGTGTGTGTGAATAGATCTGAACCCATTCCTCCTCTCCAGAGATGCTGCCTGTCCCGCTGAGTTACTTTGTGCCTGTGATCTTTACTCCTCGAAGTTAAAGGGTGAATTTTGCTCTTGTCTTACCTGCTGTTGTGGGACGCCGAGCGGTGCAGAGGTGCAGAGCGATCCGCTGTGTGTGTGTGTGTGTGTGTGTGTGTGTGTTTGTGTGTGTACGCCCCAACGCACCGACTTCACTGGAGATCGTCGAATCCGGTGCAGTCCTTAAAGACAGAATGTCACCTCCCCTCCCCTTCCCCTGATGTCAGCTCCAACTACCTGAAACTACCCTCTGCTCGTTACATCCAGCTCTGCACGTTACATTAATAGCCAGAGCCGTTTTTTAAATCAGTCCGTACGGATGGTAATATCAGTTAATATCAGTTGCAGAGAGTGATACAGCATGGAAACAGGCCCATCGGCCCACCGCCGACCACCTATCTCACCAGTCCACGTTATCCCACTTTCTCATCCACTGCGGGCAATTCTACAGAGGACAAACCCCCACGTCTTTGGGATGTAGGGGGAAACCGGAGCACCCGGAGGAACACACACGGTTGCAGGGAGAACACACGGACAGGGATCGAACCCGGGTCTCCGGCGCCTTGAGACAGCGACTGTACCGGCTGTGCCACCGGGCCAGCCCCCTCCCGCCTGTTGCCAACGCCGTGTTTAAACAGCTTTCTCCGAAGTTTAATGTTAAAAGCGCTGGTGCCCGGGTCAACACACTAAACCAACAGCATAATTGTCGCCACTTAGTTTCTAGCGAAAGTCAATAAAGTGCTTTGAGGCGGCGTAGACAGAGAGTCGTAGTTACTCCAGCGCTATGTGTCTATATTCGGTGTAAACCAGCATCTGCAGTTCCCTTCTTCACTGGATCAAGTGCATCACCTCAAGTCACTTTTATTTCTATAGGGTGATTTCACCAAATGTCAAATGAGCATAGATCCCCCCCTCACGTGACCGAAAAATTTAACTGGAGGACATATGTCACTTCGGTACATGTTAGTGAATGGGGAAACACGCACTTTCACACCCGTTAAAAACATGGAAAACAGCCGATTTTTGAGCTGAAATTTTCTGTGCTAGTCGGGGTGACCGTTCATTTATGCTCATTTGACATTTGGTGAAATCACCCTATAGCGCATTTAAAAAACAACTCTCGTTGACCATAGTGCTTTACATTGGTGGAGGTACTAACGTTATACAACATTGGTTCGTAGATTAAGTACATACATAAATACATACATATAGCCCTCCCTCAGAGGACGTCAAGAAAGGCTTCAGAGTAAAGATGAGTTTTAAGTCTCGACTTAAAAGAGTGGATGGAGGGGGCAGTTCTGATGGGAAGAGGGATGCTGTTCCACAGTCTAGGGGTCTGATGGCCCTGCTCAGTTGCACAGCGGTAGAGTTGCTGCCTCACAGCGGCAGAGACCCGGGTTCCATCCTGACCTCGGGTGCTGTCTGCGTGTGGATGTTCTTGCTGTGACCGCGTGGGTTTTCTCCGGGTGCTCCGGTTTCCTCCCACATCCCAAAGACTTCCAGGTTTGTCGGTAAAGGAGGTTAATTGGCATCGGTAAAAATTGTAAATTGTCTCCAGTGTGTGTAGGATAGTTACATATATAAACATAGGAGCAGGAGTAGGCTATTCGGCCCTTCGAGCCAGCACCGCCATTCAATATGATCATGGCTGATCATCCACAATCAGTATCCCGTTCCTGCCTTCTCCCCATATCCCCTGACTCCGCTATCTTTAAGAGCCCTATCTAGCTCTCTCTTGAAAGCATCCAGAGAACCGGCCTCCACCGCCCTCTGAGTCAGAGAATTCCACACACTCACAACTCTCTGTGAGAAAAAGTGTTTCCTCATCTCCGTTCTAAATGGCTTACTCCTTATTCTTAAACTGTGTGGCCCCTGGTTCTGGACTCCCACAACATCGGGACAAGTAGGTGCGACCAGGTGGGATGCAATGGAGAAGGGTGGGGAACATGAATGAGGTGGAGGATGGGGAAGGGGGGGGGGGGGGGGGGGTGGTTGTTAGAGGCACCAAGCATCAGTGTTTGGTGAGACATTCACCGAGTCTACATTTGCTAATTCCAATGTACAGGAGCCCACAGTGGAAACATTGGATGCAGTAGATGAGGTTAGGGGGGGGTTGACATGAACCTCTGTCTCACCTGGAAGGGCAGCTGGGGTCCTTGGATGGAGTTGAGGGAGGTGGTATCCAGACAGGTGTTGCATCACCTGCGGTTGCAGGAAACGTACCTGGGGAGGGGGTGGTTTGGGTGGGTAGGGACGAGTGAACCCAGAAGCTGCGGAGGGAACAGTCTCTGCGGAAGGTGGAAAGGGGTTGGCAATGGGAAGAGGTGACTTGTGGTGTGACTATGTTGGTGCTGTTGGAAATGTTGATGGATAATGTTTAGTTTAGGTTAGTTCAGCGATACAGCAGAGAAACAGGCCCTTCGGCCCACTGAGTCCGTGCCGACCAGCGATCCCCGCACATTAACACTATCCTATACACACTAGGAACAATTTACATGTACACCAAGCCAATTAACCTACATACCTGGATGTCTTTGGAGTGTGGGAGGAAAATGAAGATCTCGGAGAAAATCCACGCAGGTCACGGGGAGAACGTACAAACTCCGTACAGACAGCACCCGTAGTCAGGATTGAACCCGGGTCCCTGGCGCCGTGAGACAGCAAATCTACTAACATGCCGCCCTCCTTGGATGCGGAGGCTGGTGGGGTGAAAGGTGAGGTCCGGGGAAATCTGGCCTTGTTTTGCGGTGCTGGCTCGAAGGGCCGAATGGCCTACTCCTGCACCTATTGTCTATTGTCTATTGTTTCCATCTGTGGGGAGGGGGGGGGGGGGGGGAGCGAGAGCAGAGCTATGGGGCATGGTGGAGATGGGGGTGAGGGAACTATCTATGGCAGCTGGCGGAGAGACCACATGTACTAAAGGAAGAGGACATCTCAGATGCCCTAGAATGGAAAGCCTAACCTTGGGAGCAGATTGGAATTAAAATGAATTTACTTGTCACTCACCAAAAATGTGAACGAGATGTCGTTACCATACACTCAATGCAATAAACAGCAAACAAAACACACAATGACATGAATTTAACATAAACATCCACCACAGTGATTCTCCTCCAGGCACCTCCTCACTGTGATGGAAGGTTAAAAATAGTCTTATCTCGTCGTTGTTTCTTCTCCGGTGATCAGGCAGTCAAACTGCCGCGTCGAGGCGATCGAGGCTCCCAATGTTGACTCCCCCACCGGGCGATGCAAGATCCCACGGCTGAGTCGTGTGGGCGATGAAAGGCCCTGCCAACGGGCCTTGCGATTCAGGGCAGAGGAAGCTGCTGTGGCTGGAGCTCCCGTAAGGTGGGTCGCCAACAAGGGACCTGCGGGCTCCTGATGTTACAGTCCACAGGGCCCGCGGCCGAAGCCTCTGATAGTAGAGTCGCAGCCGCAATCGTAGCGCCACCACAGCCTCCGAAGGTCAGTCGGCTCCGCGAGTCCACGGGCTCTGCAACCGGAGCCCTCAAGTTCGATCCCAGCTGGAGGCCGCCCCTCCTCGACGTTAGGCCGCAACGCGAACGGAGATACGACACGGAAAAAAGTTCCCTTCCCCACCCCCCCACACATAATACACAACTGAAAATAGACTATTACATACATCTAACATTAATGATGAGACAGAGAAGGAAGAGAGACAGACAGACTGTAAGCGAGTCGCAGCTTCAGACACAGCGCCACCACCACGAGACACCACTAGATGCGGATGAGATGGAGAAATTGGGAGTGGGAGAGATGCGGGTGGGAGGGGGGTGTAGTCCAGTTAGAACTGAAGTGCTGGAGGAACTCACGGGTCCTGTCGCTGGGTGAGAGAACCACACACAGTCCTCCTCGTATGGTCTCAACAATTATTTGTTTTCACCCAGAGAGTTGTGAATCTGTGGAATTCTCTGCCACAGAAGGCAGTGGAGGCCAATTCACTGGATGTTTTCAAGAGAGAGTTAGATTTAGCTCTTAGGGCTAATGGAATCAATGGATATGGGGAGAAAGCAGGAACGGGGTACTGATTTTGGATAATCAGCCATGATCATATTGAATGGCGGTGCTGGCTCGAAGGGCCAAATGGCCTACTCCTGCACCTATTTTCTATGTTTTAATTGGCTGTGGATGAGAAAATGGAATATCATTGAACTATTGTTGAGGGTGAACAGGTGATCGCTGGTCGGCGTGGACTCGTTGGGCCGAAGGGCCTGTTTCCACACCATCTCGTTAAACAAAACCTTCCAATTATTTGCTGTTAACTCATAGATTTAGTTTAAAATTGCAGCATGGATATAACATGTCTAGATCCATCTTTTGTTTCATTAAATGTGCTGTTATCAAGGCGAATGGTTCTTGGTTTCCTGGTCTTCCGAAATATTCCAAATGGAATTTAAACGGTGAATGGAGTTTCTTATTAAAATTAACGACACAGGAGTTCTGGAGTAACTCAGCAGGTCAGGCAACATCCTTGGAGAACATGAATCTGTGACGTCTCGAATCGGGACCCTTCTTCAGACTGATTGCCCCTCATTAGACATTATTATGTATGGGGGTGCGATAGAGATGTGGGATAGTATTAGTGTACCAGTGTTAGTCTGGTTAGCATAGACTCGGTGGGCCGAAGGGCCTGTTTGCAAGCTGTATCTCTGGTCTAAAGTGAACCTGCTGTTCATTGAAGGGAGACAAAAATACTGGAGAAACTCAGCGGGTGAGGCAGCATCTATGGAGCGAAGGAATAGGTGACATTTCGGGTCGAGACCCTTCTTGAGATTTGGGGGTGAGGGGGGGCGAGAAAAAGAAAGGAAGAGGTGGAAACAGTGAGCTGTGGGAGAGCTGGGAAAGAGGGAGAAAGCAAGGACTAACTGAAATTGGAGAAGTCAATGTCCATACAGCTGGGGTGTAAACTACCCAAGCGAAATATGAGATGATCAATGAGGTGCGAGTGTTAGCCGGGGTAACAGTGGAGGTCACAACACCCCATCTCCACCGACCTCAGAGCTCAAATACATATCAAAAAGCAGTTTTTTTCAAGACTCCAGTCAGACATTGTTCATTTTTATTTCAACCCTCGGGTGCTGTCTGTACGGAGTTTGCACGTTCTCCCCGTGACCTGTGTGAGTTTTCTCCGAGATCTTCGGTTTCCTCCCACACTCCAAAGACGGACAGGTTTGTAGGTTAATTGGCTTGGTGTAAATGTAAATTGTTCCTAATGTGTTTGGGATGGTGTTAGTGTGCGGGGATCGCTGGTCGGTGCGGACTCAGTGGGCCGAAACATCGAAACATAGAAAATAAATGCAGGAGGAGGCCATTTGGCCCTTCGAGCCAGCACCGCCATTCATTGTGATCATGGCTGATCGTCACCAATCAATAACCCGTGCCTGCCTTCTCCCCATATCCCTTGACTCCACTAGCCCCTAGAGCTCCATCTAACTCTCTCTTAAATCCATCCAGTGATTTGGCCTCCACTGCCCTCTGTGGCAGGGAATTCCATAAATTCACAACTCTCTGGGTGACAAAAGTTTTTTCTCACCTCAGTCTTAAATGGCCTCCCCTTTATTCTAAGACTGTGGCCCCTGGTTCTGGACTCGCCCAACACTGGGAATATTTTTCCTGAATCTAGCTTGTCCAGTCCTTTTATAATTTTATATCTTTCTATATGATCCCCCCTCATCCTTCTAATCTTCAGTGAATACAAGTCTAGTCTTTTCAATCTTTCCTCATATGACAGTCCCACCATCCCAGGGAGCAATCTCGTGAACCTACGCTGCACTGCCTCAATCACAAGGATGTCCTTCCTCAAATTAGGGCCTGTTTCCACGTTGTATCTCTAAAACCTAAGCATTGAACTGATTGGAAACGTCCCACTGTGGAGGGTGGTTCAACTTCAGAAAGAGGGGAAGGTCGGAACTAAGAAACTGCTTTCCAGAAGTACAGGATTCTTTAAAGCAACGGAGCAAATCCAATTGGGGTTTCTCTGTTGTGACTTAGGAGGAATGGCAACCAACAGACACCTTCAGATATTCAGGTGATAAAGCACAGATAATTCCTCTACTGTTTCGATGGGATGCAGTGGGATCTTTTACACCCATTTGGGATGGAAGGTGGAGCAACTATTACAATCTCACCGGAAAGATAGTTCTTCCCTCAGTACTCAAGGTGAAAGTCAATATGAAAGATCATGTGAACATGGGACAGAATTTGTAGCGAATTGAGGAATGCAGGTGAACAAAGGGATCTGGGAATAACTGTGCACAGTTCCCTGAAGGTGGAATCTCATGTAGATAGGGTGGCAAAGAAAGCTTTTGGTGTGCTGGCCTTCATAAATCAGAGCTTTGAGTATAGAAGTTGGGATGTAATGTTAAAATTGTACAAGGCATTGGTGAGGCCAATTCTGGAGTATGGTGTACAATTTTGGTTGCCAAATTATAGGAAAGATGTCAACAAGATAGAGAGAGTACAGAGGAGATTTACTAGAATGTTGCCTGGGTTTCAGCAGCTAAGTTACAGAGAGAGGTTGAACAAGTTAGGTCTTTATTCTTTGGAGCGCAGAAGGTTAAGGGGGGACTTGATAGAGGTCTTTAAAATGATGAGAGGGATAGACAGAGTTGACGTGGATAAGCTTTTTCCATCGAGAGTAGGGAAGATTCAAACAAGAGGACACAATTTGAGAATTAAGGGACAGAGGTTTAGGGGTAACATGAGGGGGAACTTCTTTACTCAGAGAGTGGTAGCTGTGTGGAATGAGCTTCCAGTGGAGGTGGTGGAGGCAGGTTCGATTTTATCATTTAAAAATAAATTGGTTAGGTATTTGGACGGGAAAGGAATGGAGGGTTATGGTCTGAGTGCAGGTAGATGGGACTAGGTGAGAATAAGTGTTCGGCACGGACTAGAAGGGCCGAGATGACCTGTTTCCGTGCTGTAATTGTTATATGGTTATATAACATTAGAACATAGAACAATGCAACATAGAACATATGACAGTAGAACATAGAACAGAACATTAGAACATAGAACATACCTGCGGAACATAGGACACAGAACAGTACAGCACATGAACGGGCCCTTCAGTCTGTAATGGTTGTGCTGACCATGATGCCAATTTAAACTGCGCGTCTGTTTCCACATGATCCATATCTTCCATCCCCTGTCTGTTCACATCTGTCTAAATGCTTCTTACAAGCCACTATTGTCTCTGCTTCCTCTTTTGCACAAGGATAGGAGGAACAATCAATATTGGATTCAGGTTGGTAGCTCCCGCAGTTTAGCCTGGACTGGAAGCTGAGATTAGTTTAGTTTAGTTTATTGTCAAGTGTACCCAGGTACAGTGGAAAGTCTTTTGTTGCATGGTATCCAGTCAGTAGAAAAACTGTGGTTAGACATAGATGGATTTTTCGGTTAAATCTACTGAACGAAGTTGAATAGACTTGGGTTGTTTTCTGTGGAGAGTCAGAGGTTGAGGGGAGACTTTAGTTTAGTTTAGTATAGAGATACAGCGCGGAAACAGGCCATTCCACCCACGGAGTCCGTGCCGACCAGCGATCCCCGCACATTAACACTATCCCACACACGCTAGGGACAATTTACAATTTTTAATGAAGCCAATTAACCTACAAACCTGTATGCCTTTGGAGTGTGGGAGGAAACCGGAGCGCCCGGATAAAACCAACGCAGGTCATGTGGAGAAACCAAACTAAATTAACCGACACCTCCTTCGTCCACCACCAACCCATATACCCCTCCGACGTTGCATCTCCCCTCCAACCCCCACAGCCCATGTCCGCCACCGATTATGGAACTCTCTCCTTCATCATCTGTATCTCTGCTTCCCAGTGTGTTCCGCTGTTTGTAGCCTGGCTGACAGACACAACACATTAACACAAGCCCCTTTATTATAACCTATCCCACACTTCACAGAGGCGTGCAGCGCTGAAACAGGCCCTTCGGCCCATTAGGTCCATTCCTATGAACCTAATGAATATGTTTCCCTTAACTAACATTATGATGCTTTCAAGAGAGAGAGAGATAGGGCTCTTAAAGATAGCGGAGTCAGGGGATATGGGGAGAAGGCAGGAACCGTGTACTGATTGGGGATGATCAGCCATGATCACATTGAATGGTGGTGCTGGCTCGAAGAGCCGAATGGCCTACTCCTGCACCTATTGTCTATTGTCTATTATTGAAGACTACACAAAAAAAGACACAAAGTGCTGGAGTAACTCGGCGGGTCTGGTATCATCTCTGGGGAACATGAATAAGCAACATTTTGGGTCAGGACCCTTCTTCAGTTCATTTGTGGTAGGGGACAGAAAAATGGAAGGTGGGGGCAGGACTTGGCAAGTGATAGGTGGATATAGGTGAGGGGGGGGGGGGGGGGGTTGGTTGGCAGATGAATGAACACATATACAACATATTCCTCCTGGGTAGCTTACAACCCAATGGTATGAACATTGAGCATAGACACAAAACTGGAGTAACTCAGCGGGACAGGCAGCATCCCTGGAGAAAACAAATGGGTGGCGTTTCAGGTTGAGACCCTCTTCTTCAGAACTAGACCTGAAACGTCACCCATCCTTTTTTCACCAGAGATGCTGCCTGACCCGTTGAGTTACTCCAGCACTTTGTGTCTATCTTCTAGCAGTTTGTCCCATATACCAATCACCCTCTGTGTGAAAAAGCTGCCCCTCAGGTTCCTATTAAATCTTTCTCCACCCACCTCAGCTGTTTAGTTTAGTTTAGTTTAGTTTATGTGGGTGTGCCTAACGGCAGCGGCTCGACTACAGTCCGCTGTCTTTTTTTTCATTTTTGTCTTGTTAAATGTACGTCTAGTCTTGAGCCTTGTTTTTATCATTTTTTTAGCTGTGTATATGTGGGGGGTGTGGGGGAAACCGTTAATCTCTTCCCTGTACGGGGACCCAACTTTTTCCCTGTTGGATCTCCGGTGTCGTTGGGCCAAACATCGAGGAGCCGGTGGCAGCCTCCGGCCGGGACCAACCCGAGGGCTCCAGTCGCGGAGCCTGTGGACCTGACATCACGGAGCTGGCCATCTTCAGAGGGGGAAGAGCTGTGGTGGCGCGTGGCTGCGACCCGGCTTCGGAGGCTCCGGCTGCAGGCCCGGTGGACAGGAACATCGGGAGCTCGCAGGTCCCTGGTGGGAGACCGCTTTTCAGAGCTCCCGCAACGGCAACTTCTCTCGCTGGTATCGCGGGGTTTAAAGGACGCGGAGCGGGGCCTAACATCGCCCGGCGTGGCTTAAACGGCCGCGGGATTTACCATCGCCCACTGGGGGCTTTAACACCGGGAGCCCCAGTCGCCTCGACGCTGCAGTTGGACTGCTGGGACCGCGGGAGAAGAACAAAGGGAAGAGATAAGAGTTTTGCCATCCATCACAGTGAGGAGATGTTGGGGATTCACTGTGATGGATGTTTGTGTAAATTGTGTTAAGTGTGTGTCTTGGGGGTTTTTGTAATGTAAGACTGCAATTTCGTTCAAACCAAGTGGTTTGAATGACAATAAGAGGCATTCTATTCTATTCTAGTTTAGTTTAGTGATACAGCACGGAATCCACGCCAAGCAGAGATCCCTGCACACGAGCACCTTCCTACACACACCAGGGCCAATTTACCAAGCCAATTAGTCTACAAACCCACGCAGGTCACGGGGAGAATGTATAAACTCCGTATAGACAGCACCCATAGTCAGGATCGAACCTTGGTCTCTGACGCTGTGAGGCAGCAACTCTACCGCTGCGCCACCATGCCGCACTAAACTTATCACTGTAGTTTGTGTGATCTTGCCATGCCCAAATTATCTGCCGCACCTCCTACAGGTGTGACGTTTCCAACGTACCTTGGCAGTAACGCATTTTTGCGATGGGGCTACATACATGCAGTTTTTGTCTCAGCTCTTGAGAACATGCGGCGTTCCATCATTAAATGAAGGCTGCTAGGTGTTAGGTGAAAGATGAAAAGGGAGCGTGGCATTGGAGATAGTGATGGATGGTGTGTACACAGCAGTCTGCCTAGTGCCTGTGGTCCTGACTAGTCTGTAGTTGGATTAGTGGAGAGCCCAGCACTGTTTACAAAGCCGCAACCTGGCACCCATACACAAAGGGAGGAAGGAAAAGATGGTAAATTGACTTAAGGACTTGCCCTCCAGAACAAATACGGCACGCAAGAAGCACTTCACAGTCACCCGCAGATGTAAGAACACCTTTGATTTGCACAGTACAACCACAGTGTAGAAAATCACGAGAGGAATAGATCGGGTAGACGCATAGAATCTCTTGCCCAGAGTAGGGGAATCGAGGACCAGAGGGTATGGGTTTAAGGCAAGGGGGGAAAGATTTTATAGGAACCTGAGGGGTAAATTTTTCGCGCAAAGGGTGCTGGTTATATGGAACGAGCTGCCGGAGGAGGTAGTTGAGGCTGGGACTATCACAACTTTAAGAAACATTTAGATAGGTGCATGGATAGGACAGGTTTAGAGGGATATGGACCAAACGCAAGCAGGTGGGACTTGTGTAGATGGGACTTGTTGGCTGGAGCGGGCAAGTTGGGCCGAAGGGCCTGTATCCATTCAGTAAGACTCTATGACCCTCTAAATATAGCGACTGCTTTTAAAGACCAGGGCAGCCAATTTGTACACAATAAGCTCTCCCAAACACTAACACCATCATGACCAGTTCATCTGTTGTAGTGACATTGTTTGTGGCATGACGATTCGTTGATTGAAAGATACAGCACGGAAACAGACCCTTCGGCCCCCCGGACCCATGCTAACCATCAACCAGCCTTTCACATTAGTTCTATGTTACCTCAAATGTCGCATCTACAAGGCGCAATTTCTCTTTGCGGAGACTGATTGGCCTATAAACCCGCACGTCTTTGGGATGTGGGAGGAAACCGGAGTACCTGGACGAAACCCACGAGGTCATTGGGAGAACGTGCAAACTCCACACACAGAGACAGCGCCCAAAGTCAGGATTGAAGCCGGGTCTCTGAAGCTGTGCGGCAGCAGCTGCACCCGCTGCACCACCGTGTTGCCCAGCAGTCTGCAAATCCCGCTGTGGCCTTACTAATCAGCTCAGAACACTGAGTAGCGCTACTGTGCTGCACTTGAGAACATTGCATTGCGCAGAAGGTTTCTTCCCAGCTATTACCATCAAGCTGGACTATTCTACCAACAACTGGTGTCAGGGGTTACAGGGAGAAGGCAGGAGAATGGAGTTAGGGGAGAGAGATATATCAGCTCTGATTGAATGGTGGAGTAGTCTTGATGGGCCGAATGGTCTAATTCTACTTCTACCACTTACAAACAACTGGAGCAACTATCTACCTCATTGGAGACCCTCGGATTATCATTGGTCGGACTTTACTGGCTTTATCTTGTACTAAATGTTAATGATTTATTCCCTTATCATGTATCTGTACACTGTGGACGGCTCGATTGTAATCATGTATTGTGTAATTGCAGACTGGTTAGCACGCAACAAAAGCTTTTCACTGTACCTCGATCTTCTGCTTCGAGTCCGTTGCAATCTCAGATGTCGTTCTGCCAGTATCTGGCGCAGGTCACAGCTGGTCGGGTCGGGTCGGTTCAGACAGGTCCTGGGGGCTGCACTGGGGGGTATCGTCACACTCCAGTAGGTGGGACATTGTCTGTACTGCTCCACAGCTGCATGTGTCTTCTGTCTGGTAGTTCCATGCTTTCATAAGTACTTTGCACCTCCCCTGCTCCACTCGTAATCTGTTGAGGGTCTTCCAGGTTGGCCATGGGAGGACATGCCCGCTGGCGAGGCATTCAGTCGGAGTGATTCCTCTCTCCATCCAGTCATGGGCTCGTGTGTTGAGCTGGTTCCATTCATCTTTCCAGATGTTGGTCCTTGCTGTTTCTTTGGTTGTCTGGAGAGGTGGGACTGTCTGCAAGAAACGGGCTCTAGATTTCAGTCGGGGTGGAGGTGCTGTGTGTCTGTGCAGGGGGTGCCTCGGTACATGTGACACTAAATTAAACTCTGACTCAAACTCAGGACATGAGGAGAAGACTCGTCCCGTTTGGATTGTACACGGGGAGTTTAACATACAAATGTAGGCTCTGTGTAATGGCCAACACCACACTCTCCCAGTCTCTTGCCCAGAGTAGGTGAATCAAGGACATTCTCCCTGCGACCAGCTTGGATCCTCCAGGTGCTCCAGTTTCCTCCCACACTCCAAAGACGAACAGGTTTGTCAGTTAATTGGCTTCTGTAAATTGTCCCAAGTGTGTGTAGGATAGCGTTAGTGTGTGCGGGGAGAGATCGCTGGGCGGCGTGGATCCGTTGGGCCAAAGGGCCTGTTTCCGCGCTGTATCTCTAAACTAAACTTCTTCTTCTTCTTGTGAATGAAACATAAACCAAAGGAATAGTTAGATCTCAAGCCGGGTGTTGGGCAGCCAGGTTGTTGTCTCTGTTGGTGTCAATGTCTGCCAGGCCCTGACACAGCTCCATTGGGTGGGTGGTAGAGCGGGCACCCAGAGATGGCATGGTTGGCTGTCTGTTGTTCTGCTCCACATTCACGGGCTGGACCCCATCTCCACACGCTGGCGTTGAAACGCCCAACTCTAGTACCAAGTCCGTTGAGCTTCACCCATGCTCCTCTGTGGAGATCGGACCCTGGACAGTTTTAATCTGGTGAGGAGATGTAACTGTGTAATGGAGATGAGGTTGCCTTCCACTCCTGTGACCACTTGGTGGCCATCCAGTGTTCGGGGATCGCTGGTCGGCGTGGATCAGTTGGGACAAAGGGTCTGTTTCCGCGCTGTATCCCGAAAGTAAACTAAACCTGCATTTCTTCCTTTCTACTAAGTATATATCAGGTTATCAGTGAAATTCACTGAGGATTTTAATCCGACACACTAGGTGGATCCATTGAGTACAAAGGGGACAACCACTCAGGCGTGTCCCAGCATGGGCCATTGTCCAAACCCAGCTTGTCCCGATGTCAGTTTGTGTTCAAGTGACTGACTGGCGTATTAGATTAAACAACCCTTCTAAACTAAATAAAGCAATTGAAGTTCTATGTAACACAGCCTTAAACCTGTCATTGGGAAGCAATGTTTTAAATGTTCCTTGAATGTTCTGTGTCTAGTTTAGCTCAGAGATTCAGCGCAGAAACAGGCCCTTCGGCCCACCGAGTCCGCCCTGACCATCGATCCCCGCACACTAACACTATCCTACACACACTGGGGACAATTTTACACATACACCGAGCCAATTAACCTACAAACCTGTAGTTTCTGGGGTGTGGGAGGAAACGGGAAAACCTCGGAGAAAACCCACGCAGGTCACGGGGAGAGCGTACAAACTCCGTACAGACAGCACCCGCAGTCAGGGTCAAACACGGGACAACGGCGCTGCAAGTGCTGTAAGGCAGCAACTCTACCGCTGCGCCACCGTGTCCTGGTTAAAAGAAAAGAAAATCAACGGTGGCGCAGCGGTAGAGTTGCTGCCTTACAGCGCCAGAGACCCGGTCATGGCTGATCTATCTCTCCCTCCTAACGCTGTTCTCCTGCATTCTCCCCATAACCCCCAACGCCAGTTGTTGGCAGAATAGTTCAGCTTGATGATAACAGCTGGGAAGAAACAGTCCTTGCACACTGCACTGTGCAATACAATGTTCTCAAGCAAAGCACACTACAGGAGTCAGATGCTCACACTACAGAGGTCAGGTGCCACACTACAGAGGTCAGGTGCCCACACAACAGAGGTCAGGTGCCCACACAACAGAGGTCAGGTGCCCACACTAGCAGATCAGGAGAGTGGGCAAAGGGAACGGCAGATGGGATTTGACAGACAAGTGTAAAGCGTTATATTTTTGGCCAGTTACACCAGGGAAAGAACGATACAGTCACTGGCAGAGCCCTGGGGAGTGTGGCAGAACAAAGAGCCTTAGGGGTACAAGGGGTACAGCCTGAAGAAGGGTCTCGACCCGAAACGTCACCCATTCCCTCTGTCCGGAGATGCTGCCTGTCCCGCTGAGTTACTCCAGCTCTACCTAGGGGTACAAGTACATCATTTCCTGCAAATGATGACAGCGGTAGACATATTAGTAAAGGATGTATGTAAGGTGAGAGGGGAAGATTTGGAGGGGACTGGAGCAGCGACTTATACATACAGAGGGTGGCGGGTATATCGAAGGAGTAACTCAGCAGGACAGGCGGGGTGGGAGATCGCAACCTTCACGTGGTCCGCCCCGTTTGGACGAATGCAATCAACCCGGCGTGCACAATCAAATAAGATCAAACAGAACAAGTTGTCCTACAACTTTAGGCTGTGCACGCCATACGCAAGAAGAAGAAGCAGGACTGGCAACATCTCTGGAGAGAAGGAATGGGTGACGTTTCAGGTTGGATATAGCTCCTACTGCTACAGATATAGACAACCCAATGATCCTTAATGCCCTATTCACAACCTATTCAACCATTAGTTCTTTACATACGATGAAACCTTCGCATTTCTCTGTACATTACATCGAGCGGCACGGTGGCGCAGCGCCAGAGACCCATGTTCCATCCTGACCACAGGTGCTATCTGTATGGAGTTTGTACGTTCTCCCCGTGACCTTCGGTTTCCTCCCACACTCCAAAGACGTACAGGTTTGTAGGTTAATTGACTTGGTATAAATGTAAATTGTGTTGGACAGCGTTAATGTGCGGGGATCGCTGGTCGGCACGGACCTGGTGAACCAAAGGGCCTGTTTCCGCACTGTATCTCTAAACTAACCCAAACTCCAAAATCTACACTTTTGTAGGTTAATTGGCTTTGGTAAAACTATAAATTGTCAGCATTGGAGCGCATCAGTTCCAGAGACAAAGTCCAATGTCCATAATGGGGTAGAGGCAAATCTGACAGTGCCCTAGCTTATGGAAGGACCGTTCAGAAGCCTGATAACAGAGGAGAAGAAGCTGTTCCTGAGTGGTGGTGCATGCATTCAAGCTTCTGTACCTTCTGCTCACCGGGGAGAAGAGATGGCCAGTGTGGGACAAGTCTTCGTAACCTGGCAGACTTATGCAACAAGAGATTTCTGATGGGAGTTTCCTTTAAAGGTCGGCACAAGTGAAACACTCATCTCCCAGGCAACCAAAGTAGTGTTTTCCCCATCTCAATAACTCTTTAAATGTACAAACAGCTTATGCAAACATTTCCACATATGAAACTAATATCAAAGAAAGCGAGGATATTAAAAATATAATCTGGAAGCACTCTGAGCTGTGGCAAGGACTCGTACAAAGATGAACTGGAGCAGTTCTGGATGGAGAGAGAGTCAATGGCACAGCGGGTATAGCCGCTGCTTCACAGCGCCAGACACCCGGGTTCAATCCCGTCCTCGGGTGCTGTCTGTGTGGAGTTCTCCCATTGACAATAGACAATAGGTGCAGGAGTAGGCCATTCGGCCCTTCGAGCCAGCACCGCCATTCACTGTGATCATGGCTGATCATCCACAATCAGTACCCCGTTCCTGCCTTCTCCCCATATCCCCTGACTCCGCTATCTTTAAGAGCCCTATCCAGCTCTCTCTTGAAAGTATCCAGAGAACCTGCCTCCACCGCCCTCTGTGGCAGAGAATTCCACAGACTCACAACTCTCTGTGCGAAAAAGTGTTTCCTCGTCTCCGTTCTAAATGGATTACCCCTTATTCTTAAACAGTGGCCCCTCGTTCTGGACTCCAACATCGGGAACATTTTTCCTGCCTCTAGCGTGTCCAAATCCTTTATAATCTTATATGGTTCATTAAGATTCCCTCTCATCCTTCTAAACTCCAGAGTGTACAAGCCCAGCCTCTCCATTCTCTCAGTATATGACAGTCCCGCCATCCCAGAAATTAAACCCGTGGGTTTCCTCCGGGAGCTCTGGTTTCCCCCCACATCCCAAAGATGTGCAGGTTTGTAAGTTAATCGGCCCTTTGCAAGTTGCCCCGAGTGTACAGGGAGTGGATGAGGAAGTGGGATCACAGAGAGCTGAGTGGGGAAAAATGATCACTGGTCAACGTGGACTCAATGGGCCGAAGGGCCAGTTTCTGTGCTGTATTTTACAAAAAATCAAGGAGCTCAGCTCAAAGTGTTGTACAACCTCTCACCCATTGACATTAACCCAAGAAATGGTTGAAGGGAAATGCTGGAAACTTTAACAAATGATGATGTACCTATTAATTTGTCGTGCTTCTTTTAATAACTGAAATGGTGGTGTGGGAACAAAGTTCAACAACTTTGGGTGGGGGGGGGGGGGGGTCTTGACTACAATAAACACATTTATCTACAGATGAAGGCAGGGTGGCACAGCGGTAGAGTTGCTGCCTCACAGCGCCAGTACCCAGGTTCAATCCTGACCACGGGTGCTGTCTGTACGGAGTTTGTACGTTTTCCACGTGACCTGCGTGGGTTTTCTCCAGTTTCCCTCTACACTCCAAAGGCGTACAGGTTTGTAGACTAATTGGCTTGGCATAGATGTAAATTGTCCCTGGTGTGTGTAGGATAGTGTTACCGTAATGAGCAGGGATCGCTGGTCGGCGTGGAGTCCAAACATGGCCTGTTTCTGCGCTGTATCTCTAAACTAAAAATTCCTCAACCCGTGCAAAACACAAAGTGTTGGAGAAACTCAGCAAGTCAGGCAGCATCTGGGGAGGGAAATGAATTAAAGATTGTTTGTGAGATTTTCCTTCAATGGTCAGTAAAGGTCCATAGCATCCACAGATGCTGCCTGACCTGCCGAGTTCTTCCAGCACTTTGTAATTTGCTCAGGATTGCAGCATCTGCAGTCTCTTGTGTCTTCACCTTTTACCGCTGCCTCTTACTCCCCCCACCCCACCCCCCCCACCATGGACCCACCTCCTGACTGGCTTGACAATGAGGGGGACAGGACAGCAGAAGGATTCATACAAGATCGACAGCACACAAGCTAACACCAACATTTTTAATCCACTTCATAGTCATAGTCAGTTCAGTCTAGTTTATTGTCACGTGTACCGAGGTACAGTGAAAAGCTTTTGTTGCGCGCTAACCAGTCAGTGATAAAACTGGCCCTTTAAGACCAACGTTTCGGCCCGAAACGTTGCCTATTTCCTTCGCTCCATAGATGCTGCTGCACCCGCTGAGTTTCTCCAGCATTTTTGTCTCCCTCCACCACCCAGTTACATTAACATTACATTACCTCTCCACATTCCCATCCATACGCCCCGCCACGGTGCTGGCTCGAAGGGCTGAATGGCCTGCTCCTGCACCTATTTTCTATGTTTCCACCTACATGTAATGGGTATTTTACACATGACACAGAACATAACAGGGTGGCACAGGAGGTAGAGTCGCTGCCTCACAACGCTTGCAGCGTCAGCAACCTGGGTTCAATCCTGACTACGGGTGCTGTCTGTATGGAATTTGTACGTTCTCCCCGTGGTCTTCTCAGAGATCTTCGGTGTCCTACCACACTCCAAAGACATACAGGTTTGTGTGTTAATACAGTACAATAGAACTTAATTTCTCCCTAGTATGTGTAGACTAATGTCAACGTGCGGGCATCGCTGGCCAGTGTGGGCTCGGTGGGCCGAAGGGCCTCTTTCTCCACTGTATCTAAACTAAACAGGACCCGGCCCTTCAGCCCACAATGTCCTACTGAATATGAAATAAAAACGCAGAAAATAGGTGCAGGAGGAGGCCATTCTGCCGTTCAAGCCAGCACCGCCATTTATTGTGATCATAGCTGATCGTCCCCTATCAATAACCCGTGCCTGCCTTCTCCCCATATCTCTTGACTCCACTAACCCCTAGAGCTCTATCGAACTCTCTCTTAAATCCATCCATAGTGATTTGGCCTCCACTGCCCTCTGTGGCAGGGAATTCCACAAATTCACAACTCTCTGGGTGAAAAAGTGTTTTCTCACCTCAGTCAATGGCCTCCTCTTTATTCTAAGACTGTGGCTCCTGGTTCTGGACTCGCCCAACATTGGGAACATTTTTCCTGCATCTAGCTTGTCCAGTCCTTTTATATTTTATATGTTTCTATAAGATCCCCTTCATCCTTCTAAACTCCAGTGAATACAAGCCTAGTCTTTCCAACCTTTCCTCATATGACAGTCCCGCCATCCCAGGGATCAATCTCGTGAACCTACGCTGCACTGCCTCAATCACAAAGATGTCCTTCCTCAAATTAGGAGACCAAAACTGTACACAATACTCCAGATGTGGTCTCACCAGAGCCCTATACAACTGCAGAAGAACCTCTCTACTCCTATACTGAAATCCTCTTGTTATGAAGGCCAACATTCCATTAGCTTTCTTCACTGCCTGCTGTACCTGCACGCCAACTTTCAGTAACCGGTGCACAAGGACACCCAGGTCTCGCTGCACCTCCCCCTTACCCAATCTAACCCCATTGAGATAATAATCTGCCACCTTGTTTTTGCCATCAAAGTGGATAACCTCATTTTTCTATATTATACTGCATCTGCCCACTCACTCACACTACAACCTCCTAACATCCTCTTCACAGTTCACACTGCCACCCAGCTTTGTCTCATCTTGCCAGTGTTGCTCCTAATTCCCTCTTCCAAATCATTAATATATGGTAAACAGTTGCGGCCCCAACACCGAGCCTTGCGGCACTCCACTCGCCACTGAAACGTCACTATCTAATCTGCCTCCACCCCTGGCAGCACGTTCCAGGCACCCACCACCCTCTCTGTAAATAAAAACTTGCCCCGCACATGATTATTGAATTGTTACATGTTGTTGCTAATGGGTGGAGCACCAAGGCAAATTCCTTGTATGTGAATACTTGGCCAATAAACTTACTTACAACATATTTCAATCTGATGGGGCACTCAGTAAAACACAAATCTGATTTTCAAGAATTTATTTGGATCGGGAAAAATTATTTGCATTTGAGAAAAATCAGCTATAACGGCACACACAGACAAAAGCCAAATATTTTAGGTGAAAAGCTTTAAAACCAGCGTTATTTGATATTAACACATTAATAAAAATGAAAGAAGCATAATGTTAAAATGACACTATAAACCCCTCGAGTTCCTTCATTGGGCATTTTCAAGGTAAACCCCCCCGTTCCGATCGGCTGTGGGAGCAGATTGGAACTGTCAGCACTAGTGTCTGAACACTGCCTCGAACCGTTCCCAGTCTAAAGCACAGCACTGGCTGTAACAGCATAAAAACGCCAAGTACTAATGGGGTTAAAACAGTCCAGGAATCACTTCAGTGGGACTTGATTAAAAAGGCAAGGCTGACATCTAGTGACAGAAACTGGGATAGCTGCTCAGTGTTCAACGCCATCAACCTGTGAGATAAGCACAAAAAGCTGGAGTAACTCAGAGGGAGAGGCAGCAAGCATCTCTGGAGAGAAAGAATGGGGGATGTTTCAGTCTGAAGAAGGGTCTCGACCCGAAACATCACCCATTCCTTCTCTCCAGAAATGCTGCCTGTCCCGTTGAGTTACTCCAGCATTTTGTGTCTATCTTCGATTTGAAACAGCATCTGCAGTTCCCTCCTACACTATTCAAACTGTGCTCATTCCTGATGAATTTGGCTTCTTCCGATTGTTCAGGGATGGTCCACCCTTGGTCTTGGCTGGAGTGTCCATCGCAGGACGTGTAAGGTCGCTGACCAAGTGGCCAGGCTCATAGCAGCCTGAATGGTGGTGCGTGTATGATTGGGACATATGGATCGCACCATGTCTGCCGGTGTAATCCCACTTTGTCTCCCCTTGATCCTTACCCATTTCCAAGGCACTCTCAAGACTCGAGGACCTCCTCATGGGCCTCCTCGCATCTCGAGGCCTCTGCCTCTCAGTCTTTCTCCACAATAGGGCCAACCTTCTCACAGCAGGCCGTTGTGGAGTTGGCTTGGAGACCACGGGCAACCCGTGCTTTAAGCTGCCTCGTTTGGCGGAGAGCTTGTTCAGTTTGAGGATGCGCTCTGTCATATAGGAGCGTGCCATCTCCACGAGGCTGGGCTGAGGGTGGGACCTTGCGGGTGGGTCGCTGGGCCAGGGTCTGCAACTCTGCGCCGAGTCCATTCCACCGCCCGCACCGTGCGAGGAGCTGGCGACACGAAAGTCCAACAGACCCGGATCCACCGGAGCGGTGAACGCTGCAACTGTCTCCCGAGGTGAATGAGAATCGGTGGTCCCGCCATGTGGATGTGGCGTGGAGCGGCAGGGTGGCGTGGAGCGGCAGGGTGGCACGGTGTCGGGCTCCACTCGCACGGTAAACCCATCGTGGAAGCTCCCCCAATTCTCAGCCGTTGCCACAGGTGAAATATCCCCCATTGCCTCCAGGTCCAATCCAAAATTGTCTCCGAGCTCATCTCCTTCACCCCACTGCCACCAGCTCTGTGCAACAGCCTCGGGCATGCTGGCCCACCGGCAAAGTGCCCTGTGGCTCAGGATGGGGCCACTCTGGAGACGTGACACTCCTGGGGGACTGAAGTCCAACTTGGCAGCTTCATCCCAGCCTTGAAACCCTATTGCTATCTCTGGACCAGCACCACGGGCTGAACCTGGCGTTGGGGACTTGCTCGGAGAACGAGGGGGGCTCTTGGCTTGGATGGTGGGGCCCAGCGAGTCGGCGGTGGGTCCGGGCGTGATGGCGGCAGGTCCCGGAGTGCACGGCAGAAAGGCCGGCCTCATCTCAGCACCAGGCACGGCCTTGAAGTCCAAGCACCGCAACAACGGGAGGAGACCAGAATCATCCTCTTCACTCACACTGGGAAAGTCTAGAGGAAACAGAAACCCAGCACTCACCATGATGCTGCAACTGTGAGAAGATCAACACTAAATACTGGAGTAACTCAGCGGGTCAGGCAGCATCTCTGGAGAAAAAGGATGGGTGACGTTTTGGGTCGGGACCAGACATCAATCTTCTGCAGGGTCTTGACCCAAAACCTCACCTATTCCTTCTCTCCAGGGATGCTGCCTGACCTGATGAGTTACTCTGGCACTCAGTGTCTACCTTTGGTGAAAACCAGCATCTGCAGTTCCTTCTGACACACTGAGAAGATACTCACTTTACCTTGAGAAATAGTTCACCTTGAACCATTCCCCACGGAAGAGCTATTTCCTTTCATCCCAATGTGAATAAAATGCTTTGGAGGAGCACTGAAATCACTCCACACACGACTGTAGGACAGCACAGCACAGCAACAGGCCCTTCAGCCCACAGAGTCTGTGCTGAACATGATACCAAGATCACTTGATCGCTCCATGTCCCTCCGCTCAGTCCGCCCAGACCTACCTGATCTCCCGGTTGCCAAACAATAACTCCCCCTCCCATTCCCACACTGACCTTTCTGTCCTGGGCCTCCTCCAGTGTCAGGGTGAGGCCCAGCGCAAATTGGATGAGCAGCACCTAATTTTTCACTTGGGCAGCTTACACCCCAGCGGATTTCTCCAACTTCAAGTAACCCCTGCACCCCTTCCTCTGTCCCTCCCCCACCCTAGTTCTCCGACTAGTTTCACGTTCCTCCTGATTAGTTTTACTGATTTTACACCTCGTCCTCGCCTTCCCCTCAGCCAACAATGACTCGTTCTACATTTTCATATCATCGTCTGCTTTGATCTGTCATTTTCACACCATACCCTTCCATATCTCGAGATTCCCTCTCAGTTTGAAAAAGGTCCTCGACCTGAAACCTCGCCTGTTCCTTCTCTGCAGAGATGTGGACTAACAGCCCCCAATTACAGAAGGCAGTGGAGGCCAATTCACTGGATAATTCAAGAGAGAGTTAGATGTAGCTCAAGGGGCTAACAGATTCAAGGGATATGGGGAGAAAGCAGGAACGGGGTACAGATTTTGGATGATCAGCCGTGATCATATTGAATGGCGGTGCTGGCTCGAAGGCTGAATGGCCAACTCCTGCACCTATTTTCCATGAATGACCACATGGTGATTTCTTTCGGCGACTATCAGCATCATTGACTGACGTGTCAGGTCACCGAAAGAGTCGCAGCGTGATGACGTATTGACGTGCGGTGCTTCCTCAAGTGTCGCAACATTTTTGTGGTCGCCACTGAATTTTGAAATGTTCAAAATCGTTCGGCAACCTTGATACGTCAGTTAATGACACCGACAGTTGCCGAAAAAAATTCGCCAAGTGGGACTGGCCCTTAATTCCGCTCCTAAAACTTACCATGGGGAGACCGGAAGGGTAAGGCGAATACAACATTGGTTTTGAACAGTGCGGAGGAACGGGAGGGTTAGAGGGCCTGGAAAAGCCAAGGTCATAGAAACATAGAAAATAGGTGCAGGAGTAGGCCATTCGGCCCCTCGAGTCTGCACCGCCATTCAATATGATCATGGCTGATCATCCAACTCAGTATCCTATACCTGCCTTCTCTCCATACCCCCTGATCCCTTTAGCCACAAGGGCCACATTTAACTCCCTCTTAAATATAGCCAATGAACTGGCAGAGAATTCCACAGATTCACCACTGGCACTAGTCTCTGTGTGTGAAAAATGTTTTTCTCATCTTGGTCCTAAAAGATTTCCCCCTTATTCCTTAAACTGTGACCCCTTGTTCTGGACTTCCCCAACATCGTGAACAATCTTCCTGCATCTAGTCTGTCCAACCCCTTAAGAACTTTGTAAGTTTCTATAAGATTCCCCCCCCCCTCAATCTTCTAAATTCTAGCGAGTACAAGCCGAGTCTATTCAGTCTTTCTTCATATGAAAGTCCTGCCATCTCAGGAATCAGTCTGGTGAACCTTCTCTGTACTCCCTCTATGGCAATAACGTCCTTCCTCAGATTAGGAGACCAAAACTGTACGCAATACACCAGGTGTGGTCTCACCAAGGCCCTGTACAACTGCAATAGAACCTCCCTGCTCCTAAATCCTTTTGCTATGAATGCTAACATTCATGGATTGGAAACAATGAAACAAGTGTCTGTGGGCAGTAACTGTGCGGGTTTGAGGGAGCAAGGAGACGGAGTTAGAGATGGGCTCGGGCTAAACAAAGAGGGGTGTGAAATTAAACCCCTCCCTGCCGACATATTGAAGTGTAGTATCAAACTTGGGAGACAGAAAAACATAAAACGCCGGAGTCACTCAGCGGGTCAGGCAGAATCTCTGGAACAATGGGATAGGTGACGTTCTGGGTGGAGACCCTTCTTCAGACTGAGAGTCAGGGGAGAGGGAAACAAGAGACACAAAAAGGTACAGAGAACAAACGAATGAAAGATGAGCACAAGGTCAAATCAAAGCTGGTCATGGAAAGGTGGAGCTCACAATGATTCATTGTTGGCTGTGGGGAAGGTGCTAATGAGTGGATGCAAACAGTGAAACTAGTACGACAACTGTGGAGGACGGTTCGCTGGGTACTTTCAAAAGAGCTAGTTAGTGGAGTCAGGGGATATGGGGAGAAGGCAGGAACGGGGTACTGATTGGGGATGATCAGCCATGATCACATTGAATGGCGGTGCTGGCTCGAAGGGCTGAATGGCCTAATCCTGTAGAGGACAGAATAGTAGTGTTTAAGAGGCTTTTAGTTAGACACATGGATATACAGGGAGTGGAGGGATATGGACCACATGCAGGCAGAGGTTAGTTGAACTTGGCATCATGCTCGGCATGGGCAGTGTGGGCCGAGTGGCCTGTCCCTGTGCTGCACTGGTCCACGTCCCAGCTTTTGGAATCAGACTCCAAACGCTTGCGAAATTAACGATGCCTCAAACACTCGACAATCGGTGCAGTTTTACTTGGTAATCCTCCTCTGCACCCTCTCCAAAGCCTCCATATCCTTCCTGTAATGGGGGTGGCTGGTGAGAACGGCAGGTTTTAAACAGCTTGGAAGGATGCAGGGAAGGTTAGAGCAGACTGCATACTCCACTGTCAGAGAGTGGTCCTGAACTACTATCTACCTCGGTGGCCCTCGGACTGTCCTTGATCGGACTTTGCTGGCTTTACCTTGCACTTAACATCATTCCCTTATAAGGTTGAACAAGTTAGGGCTTTATTCTTTGGAGCGCAGAAGGTTAAGGGGGGACTTGATAGAGGTTTTTAAAATGATGAGAGGGATAGACAGAGTTGACGTGGAAAAGCTTTTCCCACTGAGAGTAGGGAAGATTCAAACAAGGGGACATGACATGAGAATTAAGGGATTGAAGTTTAGGGGTAACATGAGGGGGAACTTCTTTACTCAGAGAGTGGTAGCTGTGTGGAATGAGCTTCCAGTGAAGGTGGTGGAGGCAGGTTCGTTTTTATCATTTAAAAATAAATTGGATAGTTATATGGACGGGAAGGGAATGGAGGGTTATGGTCTGAGCGCAGGTATATGGGACTAGGGGAGATTATGTGTTCAGCACGGACTAGAAGGGTCGAGATGGCCTGTTTCCGTGCTGTAATTATTATATGGTTATATGGTTATGTGTCTATACACTGTAAATGGTTGGATTGTAAATACATATTAGACAATAGGTGCAAGAGTAGGCCATTCGGCCCCACCACAGCCATTCAATGTGATCATCCCCAATCAGTACCCTGTTCCTGCCTTCTCCCCATATCCCCTGACTCCGCTATCTTTAAGAGTCCTATCTAGCTCTCTCTTGAAAGCATCCAGAGAACCGGCCGAGAATTCCACAGACACACATTGTCTTTCCGCTGGCTGGATAGCACGCTGCAAGATGCTTATCACTGTATCTTGGTGCACGTGACAATAAACTAACCCCGGAAGGGAAGATAAGTCTGAAGAAGGGTCTCGACCCGAAATGTCACCCATTCCTTTTCTCCAGAGATGCTGCCTGTCCCGCTGAGATATCCAGCATATTGTGTCCATCTTCAACTTAAACCAGCATCTGCAGTTCCTTTGTACACACTATACTGGGAAGGGCACCAGCGGTAGGTTTTACCTGTTTCCCTCGGTACCTACCATTGTCCAGTGGGTCGATCCCCTGAGGCACGGTGGGTAGATGGACACTTGTTCCAGGCAATGGTGACCATTCCGAACCATGGCCCATGGACTGCGTCATCCATTCACAGCAAGGTTCCACCATCTCCATGTTCAATCCCAGCTCCATCTTGTGAGGAAGAGAGGGGGAAGGTGGTCAGGAGGGTCTCAACCCAAAACATCATCCTACTCTCCAGAGATACAGCTCATTATCACCTATCCCACAGCCAACAATGGATCATTGTGGGCTCCACCTTTCCTAGTTCATCATTGCTTTGTGCATTTCTCATACGTTTGTCCCAAGTACCTCCACTACCTCTCGTTCCCCTTTCGCCATCTCTCAGTCTGAAGGAGGGTCTCGACTCGAAACGTCACCCATTCCTTCTCTCTAGATATGCTACCCGAGTTACTCCAGCATTTTGTGTCTATCTTCACTTTAAACAAGCAACTGCAGTTCCTTCCTGCACAAGAACTTTAGCATGTAGTTGATCACATGTCAAATGCTCTCCAACAGCGACACAACGCAGAAAGGCTGGGTAGAGTCACACAAAACTGCTGATGCTGGCATATTGAGTAAAGCACAAAGTGTTGGAGTAACTTAGCGAGTCAGGCAGCTCGAGTCTAGAGAGGTTTATTGTCACTTGGCCCGAAACGGAACAATGACATTCTTACTAGCTGCAGCACAAATATATAAATATATATATACACAATACATATAATAAATAATAAAACAAGCTTAGTATATAAAACACACACAAACACATACACACACACATAAACTGTTTTTATTACTTATTATAGTGTTATGCACATGTAGTATGCACATAGTACCAAGTTATACACACACACTATATATAACTTAGTACAAAGTGTATACTATATGTGCATAACACTATAATAAATAATTTATAAAAGTTATGACCCGCTGAGACTCCAATAATCCTCTCTCCGTCTCTCTCTCCGTCTCTCTCTCTCCGTCTCTCTCTCTCTATATACTTAGTACTAATGTGTATACTATGTGTTTAACACTATAATAAATAACAAACAATTTAGTACATCAAACACAAACAATAATAGTGCAAAGTGTCCCCAAGTTTCTGTAGTTTGGAGCTCAGCTGGAGGTGCCTGCATCGCATTGAGAACATCTCTGAGAACATGGATACAGTGTATGTGACACTTCAGGTCGAGACCCATCTTCAGACTGACTGTCGTAGACAACACAGAGCTGGAAAAGAGAAGTGAGGGCAGAACAAAGAACCACAAGTGATAGGTGGATACAGGTGAGGGGGAGGGGGGGGGTCTCATTGGCAGATGGGTGGACAAAAGCCAGCGGTGAAAAGCAGACTAAAGGGTGTCAGATAAGGAGGGGTGCAGAGAGTCAAGCCAGAGTGAGGAATAGAGGCAGAAGGGGACAGTGGGAGTGGGAGTGGAGGAGGTGTAGAAAGTAGTGACATGGGTGGTGCATCGGTAGAGTTGCTGCCTCACAGTGCCAAACACCCAGGTTCGATCCAGACTACGGGCGCTGTCTGTATGGAGTTTGTATGTTCTCCCCGTGACCTGCGTAGGTTTTTTCCGAGAACTTCGGTTTCCTCCCACACTCCAAAGACGTGCAGGTTTGTAGGTTAATTGGCTTTGGTAAAATAGTAAATTGTCCCTAGTGTGTGTACGATACGTTTAGTTTAGTTTAGAGATACAGCGCGGAAACAGGCCCTTCGGCCCACCGAGTCCGTGCCGACCAGCGATCCCCGCACACTAACACTATCCTACACACACTAGGGACAATTAACACATACACCAAGCCAATTAACCTACAAACCTGCACGTCTTCCCACACTAGGAAGCTTTTGCAATTTTCAGTTTGAAATTGTGGAATCTGGTGCATTCTTTTAACTTACACTTGATGCAACATTTATGCTTCAAATTGGATTAGGTGTGAATAAGGTTAGGCTGAATTACATTCCTGATTACATTCCACAGTAGAGCCAGGCTCTGATCAACAGGTGCAGCACATGAATGGCCTTAGTATATTCATGTATGGAAATCAGATTATAATTCATGCTGTTATGCATATTTATAGAGAAACCAAAACATGGAAACAAGGCAAGACGAGTCAGACTTCCATCACTGTTCTGCACAAATACATCAATTAACCTTACCCATTGACTACAGAAACAAGATGAAGATAATGCCACATATTCAACCGTATATGGTTCAATGAAATTAACATATGTAAAACATATATATGGAAACAGGCCCTTCGGCCCACCAAGTCCACACCGACCAGCAATCTACCAGCACTGACGCCCCCACTCACCCGGTTCGCTCCTGGCTCCGGACCGGGGTTAAAATTGCTCGTTCTTTACGGGGAACCCGCCGACTAAAAAAACGATTCTCATTGGTGAGTGTGGAGGAGTGCGACTTGATTTATTTATTCATATATATTTTTAAAATATTTTTTTGAGCGCGAGAACTTGTCATCAGCGTGAGAGTGTGAGAATTTCCTCAAATGCGCGAGTCTCACGCTCAACGCGTGAGAGTGAGCAGCACTGCAAGTGGGACACACCCACATGATCTAACCTACCCTCGGCCAGAGCTACCTGCAAGACCACCACACCCACTGTCCTCGTCTAAGAATAAGGGCTCGGCCATTTAGGACTGAGATGAGGAATAACTGTTTTCAGCCGGGTGCGAATCTGTGGAATTCTCTGCTAGTGGAGCTCAATTCACTGGCTATTTCAAGAGAGAGTTAGATTTAGCTTTTAGGGCTAATGGAATCAAGGAGTATGGGGGGCAGAAAAGCAGGAACGGGGTACTGATTGTCCCAGCCAGGATCACATTGAATGGCAGTGCTGGCTCAAAGGGGCGAATGGCCTACTCCTGCCCCCATTTTCAATGTTTATCTGGTACCCAAGACCCACAAACAGGACTCCATGGTGGGCCGTTTGAAGAAGGGTCCCGACCCAAAATATAACCTGCCCTTCACCTCCAGATTTGCTGCCTGACCCACTGAGTTCCTCTTGTTGACTACCTGGTCTCCACATCAGAATACTCAACATCCCTAGATCCTGTGTGAAGGCCAGTGACCAGTGACCCAATGTGGACCAACTGAACCGTTGCATCGCTCAATGGAATATATTAGTTTGATGGGACTGATTAGGGGGCAATTCTCCAACCCCTTAAGTGCTGGAGTAACGCAGCCAGTCAGGCGGCATTTGTGGAAGACAGAGACAAGGAACTGCAGATGCCGGTTTACAACAAAAAGACAAAGTGCTGGAGTAACTCAGCGAGACAAGGAGCATCTCTGCAGAAAAGAGTTGATGTGGACAAGCTTTTCCCTTTGAGAATAGGGAAGATTCAAGCAAGAGGACATGACTTCAGAATTAAGGGACAGAAGTTTAGGGGTAATATGAGGGGGAACTTCTTTACTCAGAGAGTGGTAGCGGTGTGGAATGAGCTTCCAGTGGAAGTGGTGGAGGCAGGTTCATTGGTATCATTTAAAAATAAATTGGATAGGCATATGGATGAGAAGGGAATGGAGGGTTATGGTATGAGTGCAGGCAGGTGGGACTAAGGGGAAAAAAAATTTGTTCGACACGGACTTGTAGGGCCGAGATGGCCTGTTTCCGTGCTGTAATTGTTATATGGTTATATGGTTAAAAGGAATTGGTGACATTTCGGGTCGAGACTGAAGAAGAGTCTCAACCCAAAGCGTCATCGATTCCTTTTCTCTAGAGATGCTGCCTGACCGACCGAGTTATTCCAGCTTTCTGCGTTTATCCTCCACAGATGCTGCCCGTCTCATTGAGTTCCTCCAGCACTTTGTGTGTTTTGCTCAGGATTCCAGCATCTGCAGTTCCTGGCCTGTCCTAAATCCTGGGCGGAGTTAAGGGCCTGTACCACTTGGCCGTCATTTGCGCCTCATTTACGCGTGATATAAGACGTCGCTCGCAAATCACGGGTCATCATGCCGTCTGGTGCGCGTGACGTTATTAGAATACCCTGCAGCGCGCGTGACAACGCACGGTGACATAACCATGCGTCACTACGTGATACACGCGAGGGGTCGGGATGCCAGCGTGCGGCGCCAATGCGTCAGCGTGCGTACCCAACGTGTCAACGTGCGTACCCAACGCGTCAGCATACGTACGCAATGCGTCATGCAGGTGGACCGCGAGGATTTCGTGCAGCACTAGATCCTGGAGCGTCGTGCAATACCGCAGCACCCCACACTCCTCCACGCCTCTCCATGTGCCCGTCCCGCGCTACCCACACGCTCCCGTGCATCACAACGCGATGTGGGACAGGCCCTTCATGAAACATTACAGGCAACCCCAATTGAAAGGAACATTATCACATCGCCCCATGACAAAATGCAGATTACAACTTACTGAATCTTGATTTCTAGCTTGCTTGAGGCTCCGGGACGATTTCCTGACCTTGTGCCTGTGGCCCAGAGTCCGAGGCATGGACTGTTTCCGGAACAGCACTCTGCAGAGCATACAAAACAGCAGCTTCACACAATTAACGTCCAAGAGGGAGAGGATCCAGGCAAAGGTACGAAACACAAAAGGGAAGGCTACAAAGAAGATTTACGATGATGTTGCCAGGACTCAAGGGAGAGGTTGGGGGCAAGTTGGGACTCTGGTCCTTGGAGCACAAGAGGATGAGGGCTGATCTTATAGAGCTGTATAAAAATAATGTGGGTAATAGATTGGAGAAATGCACAGAATCTCTTGCCCAGAGTAGGTGAATCGAGGACCAGAGGACATAGGTTTAGGGTGAAGGGGAAAAGATTTAATAGGAATCTGAGGGGTGATTTTTTCCCACACACAAAGGGTGGTGGGTGTATGGAACAAGCTGCCAGAGGAGGTAGTTGAGGCTGGGACTACACCAATGTCTAAGAAACAGTTAGACAGGTACATGGATAGGACAGGTTTGGAGGGATATGGACCAAGCACAGGTAGGTGGGACTAGTGTAGCTGGGACATGTTGGCCGGTATGGGCAAGTTGGGCCGAAAGGCCTGTTTCCATATAACCATATAACAAATTACAGCACGGAAACAGGCCATCTCGGCCCTACAAGGCCGTGCCGAACAAATTTTTTTTTCCCCCTTAGTCCCACCTGCCTGCACTCATACCATAACCCTCCATTCCCTTCTCATCCATATGCCTATCCAATTTATTTTTAAATGCTACCAATGAACCTGCCTCCACCACTTCCACTGGAAGCTCATTCCACACCGCTACCACTCTCTGAGTAAAGAAGTTCCCCCTCATATTACCCCTAAACTTCTGTCCCTTAATTCTGAAGTCATGTCCTCTTGTTTGAATCCTCCCTATTCTCAAAGGGAAAAGCTTGTCCACATCAACTCTGTATGCTGTATGCTATTTCCATGCTGTGTCACTATGACAAGATGGATTTCCCAAGGCTAATGGGAAAAGGGTCTGGAAAAGAATCATGGCAGCATCCCCCAATTGCCAGCATTCCAGTCCCAGCCCTCACTGACAGAAAGCGCATGTTGTATTTTACAACCCCCAACATAAATAGGCCCTTCGGCCCAGTGTCCAGTCCTACCTCCGCTTCCATGGACTTGCTGCCTTGCTGCTTCTAGCCCTGACCATCGAGAGGGTGGGCGGAGCTTTGCCGCCCCCTGTTGACAAAACGTCTCCTTCCTTCACGAGATTCTGGAATACCGAAGGGCTCCGAGAACTCTCGGAAAACCAGTCCTCACCTTGGCTGCAATCTGCAAGGAACACAAACAGCACCCGTATCCCGGAGAGGGAAGTTTAATTCAGTTTAGAGGTACAGAACAGAAACAGGCCCTTCGGCCCATCGAGTCTGCACTGACCCCCGCATGTTAACACTACCCTACACACACCGGGGACAATTTACATTTTATACCAAGCCAATTAACCTACAAACCTGCACGTCTTTTTGGAGTGTGGGAGGAAAGTGGAGATCTCGGACAAAACGCACGCAAGTCAGAGGGGGAACGTACAAACTCCATACAGACAGCACCCGTAGTCGGGATCGAACCCAGGTCTCCGTTGCTGCAAGCGCTGTAAGGCAGCAACTCTACCATTGTGCCACTCCGAGTCCTTGAGTCGCCCCCTTCCTTCATCAATTTTCTCCGTACCCTATTCACCCCTCCCTCTAATACCCACTTCACAATCTCCCAGCCACATACTTTAGCTCAATTTACAGTGGCCAAATTAATTTAAGTATAGTGGCCAAATTAAGTAATATTGCCACTTTCATTTCACTGCACATCTCGTATGTGTATGTGACAAATAAACTTGACTTGACGTAGCAAACAACCCGAAACATCACCCATTCCTTCTCTCCAGAGATGCTGCCTGTCCCACTGAGTTACTCCAGCTTTTTGTGTCTTTCTTCCATTTAAACCAGCATCTGCAGTTCCTTCCTACCCAGCATAATGTTGGAATAGAATCATAGAACTGTCAAAGATGGGCTGTAAAGAATGGCCCTTCGGCCCACCTTGTCCATGCCAACCAAGATGGCATTCTGGGCGAGACTGCCAACATTTGGGCCATACCCCTTTAAACCCCTCTATCACCATACGCCTGTCCAAATATCTTTTAAAGTCGTAGTTGTATCCACTTCTATAGATTCATCTGGCAGCTCACTCCAAGTTGAATCACCTTCTGAGTGAAAGAGTTCCTCTTCAATCTTTCCCCTCACCTTAAGCCTGCGCCCTCTAGTTTTAGAATCCTCCACGCCCAGAAACAAAAGGAGCGTTTCATTTATCTACAGCCTTCATGATCTTGTAAACGTCAAAAAGATCAGCCCTCAGCCTCCTGTGCTCCAAGGAAAACTGTCTCCGCCTATCCACCTCTCCCTGTAACACAAGCCCGCAAGCCCAGGTAACATCCTGGTGAACCTCTCCTGAACTTTCAAATGTAATGGCATCCTCCATGTAGCTGGGTGATAGAACCACACAGAGTCAACAATTACTCGTTTCCACCCAGAGAGTTGTGAATCTGTGCAATTCTCTACCATAAAAGGCAGTTCCAGGCAGTGAAACCCCCCTCCCCAAGGACCCGTCAACCTTTTCCTCTCCTTACACCAATTCTGAATTGATTTTGCGAGCTCACCTTGAAAGCCATGCACCCTAACTTGCCAGATTACCCCGCTAAATGGCCGCGTGGGTTTTCTCCGGGTGCTCCGGTTTCCTCCCACAGAAGTGCGGGTTTGTAGGTTAATTGGCTTCTGTCAATTGGCCCCAGTGTACAGGACAGTGCGAGTGGTCGTTGGTTAGCATAGACTCGGTGGGCCAAAGGGCCTGTTTCTGCACTGGATCACTGAAACTAATACAACTGGTTCTAAATGGGACTTTGTTACAGGCCTTGCAGACAAAGTCTAGTGCTCTGCCCCCATCAATCCCCTTCAATAAACGTTGTCCGATGGAGATCAGGTAGGTCTGGGCGGACTGAGCAGAGGGACATGGAGCGATCAAGTGATCTTGGCATCATGTTCAGCACAGACACCGTGGGCTGAAGGGCCTGTTGCTGTGCTGTACTGTCCTACAGTCATGTGTGGGTTGATTTCAGTGTTCCTCCAAGGAATTTTATTCACATTGCCAAGTGGAATCGAAGGAAATTCTTCCGTGGGGAATGGTTCAAGATGAACTATTTCTCAAGGTAAAGTGAGTATCTTCTCAGTGTGTCAGAAGGAACTGCGGATGCTGGTTTTCGCCAAAGATAGATACTGAATGCCAGAGTAACTCATCAGTTCGGGCAGCATCTCTGGAGAGAAGGAATAGGTGAGGTTTTGGGTTGAGACCCTGCAGAAACATAGAAATTAGGTGCAGGAGTAGGCCATTCGGCCCTTCGACCCTGCATCGCCATTCAATATGACCATGGCTGATCATCCAACTCAGTATCCCGTACCTGCCTTCTCTCCATACCCCCTGATCCCCTTAGCCACAAGGGCCACATCTAACTCCCTCTTAAATATAGCCAATGAACTGGCCTCAACTACCCTCTGTGGCAGAGAGTTCCAGAGATTCACCACTCTCTGTGTGAAAAAAGTTCTTCTCATCTCGGTTTTAAAGGATTTCCCCCTTATCCTTAAGCTGTGACCCCTTGTCCTGGACTTCCCTAACATCGGGAACAATCTTCCTGCATCTAGCCTGTCCAACCCCTTAAGAATTTTGTAAGTTTCTATAAGATCCCCTCTCAATCTCCTAAATTCTAGAGAGTATAAACCAAGTCAATCCAGTCTTTCTTCATAAGACAGTCCTGACATCCCAGGAATCAGTCTGGTGAACCTTCTCTGCACACCCTCTATGGCAATAATGTCCTTCCTCAGATTTGGAGACCAAAACTGTACGCAATACTCCAGGTGTGGTCTCACCAAGACCCTGTACAACTGCAGTAGAACCACCCTGCTCCTATACTCAAATCAGAAGATTGATGCCTGGTCCCGACCCGAAGCCTCAGCCATCCTTTTTCTCCACAGATGCTGCCTGACCCGCTGAGTTACTCCAGCATTTAGTGTCGAACTTTTTACAGTTGTTGCATCATGGTGAGCCTTGCTCGTCGCACCTCGGAACCGACCGAACGGGACCAGGAGACATCGGATGTGGGGAGCAAGAGCCAGTGGGAGGAGGGTGAACCTGGGTAATGCCTCCAGCTGCAGGCTTCAAGGTGGGAAGCAGGAGGCACTCCCAGGACACAGAGATGGCCGGGCGAGGAGAGGGGAGGAGAGGGGCAACAGGTGTCAGAGGTTATGGGGAGAAGGCAGGAGAACGGGGTGAGGAGGGAGAGATAGATCAGCCATGGTGGAGTAGACTTGATGGGTCTAATTCTGCTCCTATTACGTATGACTGGATCCCGGGAACAGCTTTGGTACGTCGAGCGAGTGGGCCGATCAGACCAGGCCAGGCTGGAGACTCCCCTCCAACTCCACTAGCTGCCTTCTCTGCAGTTATCTCTCCCCATCTGAACACTCTCCCCCTCCACTCACGCCCACCCACTCCACCACCTCACGCCCCCAGGCGTTTCGCCATCCAGCGCGGCCAGCGTGCGCCGTGGAAGCGTGTCGTGGATGTACGGTGAAGACCCCAAATGACCTGCAGGGGTGGAGTCAGCCTGTTGTGGACCAGCTCCGTGTGTGTGATGGTCGGGCTCAGCAGAAACACTCGCTGATCTGCTGCAGGGAGGAAAACAAAGGGCAATATCAAAGATAATAATAATAATAACAACTTTATTTATAGAGCACGTTAAAAACAACCACTGTTGCAACAAAGTGCTGTACATGACTAATCATGGACAAACAATTATTACACGACAATAAAAACATTAAAAGAGAGAGTAAAAACAATAAAATTAAAAACATTAAAAACACTAATGTCTCAAGCAGCGTCAAAAGCCAAGGAATATAAATGTGTTTTAATACTGGTTTTGAAGATGGACAGTGAGGGGGCCTGTCTGATGTGCAACGGCAGGGTGTTCCAGAGTGCCGGAGCAGCAACAGAGAAGGCTCTATCCCCTCTGAGCTTCCGCTTAGACCTCGGTACCTCCAGGAGCAGCTGATCAGCTGACCCGAGGCACCGGGCAGGAGCGTATGGATGAAGCAGCTCAGAGAGGTAAGGCGGGGCGAGCCCGTTTAAAGATTTAAAAACAAATAAGAGAGTCTTAAAATGAACTCGTAAGTACACCGGGAGCCAGTGTAGGGAGGCCAGAATTAGCGATATGTGCTCCCTCTTTCGAGTTCCAGTTAAAAGGCGAGCAGCAGCATTTTGGAGACGAGCCAGTGAAGATCGAGCAACTCCAAAATAGAGTGCGTTACAGTCATCCAGCCTAGATGTAATAAAGGCATGGATTACTGTTTCAAAATGCTGCCGCTCAAGAATGGGCTTCACCTTTGCCAGCTGCCTTAAATGAAAGAAGCTGGACTTTACTACCGCGATCTAATTTAAATTCCCTGTCCATCCTAAAACCCAGGTCCAAAACTGTTGGCTTCACATACCGTGCCAGGGGACCGAAGTCAACAGGGGGAGGTTCACGGCAGCCATTGGGACCAGACAATATCACCTCTGTCTTCTTTTCATTAAATCCTAGAAAGTTTAGGGCCATCCAGGACTTAATGTCCTCAAGACAAGACAGAAGCGATTTGACAGAGAATGCATCTTCCTTCCTCAGCGGCATATATAGTTGGCTATCATCAGCATAACAATGAAAAGAGATGCCATGCTTTCTAAGAATGGAACCCAGAGGAAGCAAGTACAGTGAGAAAAGCAGGGGCCCTAAAATTGAGCCCTGTGGAACCCCATATGACAGAGGAGCGGAGGAGGATTCAAAACCAGCAAGGCTTACACACATAGTTCTGTCTGCCAGATAAGACCTGAACCATCCCAGGGCCCTGCCACAAATGCCCACTAGGTGCTGTAACCGAGATATTAAGATACCATGGTCCACTGTATCAAAGGCGGCAGATAGGTCCAGCAGGACAAGAACCACATAATCACTAGAATCATTAGCTAGGAGGATGTCATTAAAAACCCTTAGCAATGCTGACTCTGTGCTATGCATAGTTTTAAACCCAGACTGGAAAACCTCCCGAATATTATGCTCGTCCAAGAAAAGTTTTAGCTGAGCATAAACAACTTTCTCCAGACACGAAACGCCGGATTAATTCAACGGGTCAGGCAGCATCTCTGGAGAGAAGGAATGGGAGATGTTTCGGGCCAAGACCCTTCTTCAGACTGAATATCAACACCGCTGAACTCCCCCTATTACCACAAGCTCGTTGAATGCACAGAACCTATCACACTCAGTAGGGGAGGCATTAACAAGTGGGAAATATGGTGACCTTCATCAATCAGGGCATTGGTGTAATATTGTGATGGAGTAAGAGTGACACAGTGTGGAAACAGGCCCTTCGGCCCGACATGTTCACACCGGCCAACATGTCCCAGCTACACTAGTCCCACCTGCCCATGTTTGGTCCATAACCCTCCAAACCCGTCCTATCCATGTACCTGTCTAACTGTTTCTTAAACGTTGGGAAAGTCCCAGCCTCAACTATCTCCTCTGGCAGCTCGTTCCATACACCCACCACCCTCTGTGTGAAAAAGTTACCCCTCGGAATCCTATTAAATCTTTTCCCCGTCACCTTGAACCTATGTCCTCTGGTCCTTGATTCCCCTACTCTGGGTAAGAGATTTTGTGAGTCTACCCGATCTATTCCTCTCATGCTTTTGTACACCTCTATTAGAACTCCCCCTCATCCTCCTGCGCTCCATGGAATAGAGACCCAGCCTACTCAACCTCTCCCTATAGCTCACTCCCTTGGGTCCTGGCATCATCTTTTAGCTCCTGTGGTCTTCTGATCTCCGTAGCTCCCCAACTGACCTCAACACAGTGAACAATTCCTATTGTATCTTTCCCCCTTCACCTTAAACCTATTTGCTCTGGTTCGAAGAAACAAGGAACTGCAGATGCTGGTTTGATAAGGAAAAGCACAAAGTGCTGACCAGCGACCCCCATTATTTCACACCCTTGGGACAATTTACAGAGGCTGATTAACCTACAAACATGCACGTCTTTGGAGCGTGGGAGAAAACCGGAGCACCCATAGAAAATCCATGCGGCCACGGGGAGAACGTACAAACTCCGTACAGACGGCACCCGTAGTCAGGATTGAACCCAGGTCTCTGGCGCTGTGAGGCAGCAACTCTACCGCTGAGCCACTGCAGTTTAAATGTTTGAAAGATATTTAGGCATGAAAATAGATAGGAAAGGTTTAGAGGGATTAAACAGGGGCAGATGGGACTAGTGTAGAAGGGCCACCTTGGTCGGTCTGGGCAAATTGGGCCGAATGGCCTGTTGCCGTGCTGTGTCATCTTGTGACCATTTAATTCAGGCTGATACGGAGATTTGCATTTATATAGCAACCTTTGTTCTCAGAATGTTCACCGCTTTGAATGGGCTGAACCACAGGCTGTGGTGTAAAGCAAGCACGGAAAATAGGTGCAAGAGTAAGTAGGCCATTCGGCCCTTTGATCATATGATCGTGGCTGATTATCCAAAATCAATAAACCCCATTCCTGCTTTCTCCCCATATCCCTGGATTCCGTTGGTCCTAAGAGCTATATCTAACTCGAGAGAGTACATCAAACACATTGCAGGACAGATGGTAAGGACTCGGGAGTCTCTATTTGTATTTCCTCTATAAACTGAGCATAAAACAAAAGGTTTGCTGGCTGGAGTTACTCGTTGGAGTAATGTCAGAGTAATCTTTACCCAAGACGCAAGTGACAGCTAACAACAACTTCATTCACAATAACCCGTCAGACAAGAAAAGCAGGATGAAGAAGGGTCTTGACCCGAAATGTCTCCCATTCCTTCTCTCCAGAGATGCTGCCGGTCCCGCTGAGTTACTCCAGCAGTTTGTGTCTATCTTCAAGCAGACTCAAGACATGCTACATTTAAACATAGTTTTTCATTGCAAGATCAGCCGTGGACACTTGTTTGCAAGGTTAGCTATTGTGACCCTGCATCCAGTAACTTCCCTCTCAAAATCATTCCTATCACCAAATAAAACAAGTTCATCGCAATCAGACATGTTTAGCCTGGTACAGAAGGGAAAATTCACTGGAGCAAAGGTGTAAGACGGAACTGCAGATGCTAGTTTAAACCGAAGATAGACACAGAAAGCTGGAGTAACTCAGCGGGACATTTCGGGTAGAGACTGAAGGGTCTTAACCCGAAACGTCACCCATTCCATCTCTCCAGAGATGCTGCCTGTCCCGCTGAGTTAATCCAGCTTTTTGTGTCTATCTTCACTAGAGTAAAGTTTGTTTCCCAAAGTATGAAGTGCTGGCCATGTTCATGACAAGATAAGCTAGACACAGCTCTGAGGGCTAAGAGTTAGATAGAGCTCTGAGGGCTAAGAGAATCAAGGGATATGGGGAGAAAGCAAGAACGGGGTACTGATTTTGGATGATCAGCCATGATCACATTGAATGGCGGGTACTGGCTTGAAGGGCCGAATGGCCTACACTTGCAACTGTTTCCTATGGAATAGCCCAGTTCCCATAGTACCTCTTCTTTGTTGCGATGGTGGAGTTGGCTGCTGATTTCCTCTTGACGGCGATGATGGGATCTACCCCAGGGCTCACTGCTTGCTGCCGACACACTGTGGAGGACAGAGAGACACGGCACAGCATAACACCTCAAACCATGAACCAAGCAACCTGGCTGCCAAGGCAAGCAATCCTTCTTCCCAAATACATACATCCTGACTACACTTCCATCACCATGCTGTGCCAATCAGACCATGCACAAGTACAACAGGTAGGGCAAACGAGAAAACAGAGTGCAGAGTGCTATGGAGGAAGAGCAGATTTTAAAAAGTGCAAGTGCTGCAGTGAGGTAGGTTGGAGGATCACAAATTAACCTCGAGCATACGAGGGGTGACTTCAAGATCAAAATCTGCCGCCCACATCTCCTTTAAACTTTGCCCCTCTCACCAAAAAAATTGTGCCCTCTGGAATTTGATACATCCACCCTGGGAATAAAGGTTGAGACTGTCTACCCTATCTATGCCGAGCAAGTGATAGGTGGAGGCAGGCAAATTAAGATATAGAAAAGGCAGATGGGGGTAAGAGATGGGTAAAGGATGAGGCATTGGCCATACGATTCCCAACCACAGGTGAAAAGGCAAGCATAATAAAACTCTGAAGACAATCTGCCAATCTTTTTACTCAGAATCTACTTTGGTCTTGCAAGAAGGAAAGGAATACATTGTCACATGTGACAAGGCACAGTGAATTACATACTTGCATACACAAGGTATACAAATAGTCACCATATAAAGGACGCTGGCAAGATACAAAGTACACGGTGGCTCCTTTGTTCCCCCCCTCCCCCCACACAGTGGTTTCCCCCACCATGTCCCCATTTTCCATTGTTCCTCCCCTCCTCCCCCTCAGTGCCCCCCCCCCCCCCCCCCCACACACACTCATCGACTGCTGACCATGGGTCGAACCTCGAGGCTTCACCGCTGCCACCAAGACCTCACCGTCACCAATGCCAAGGCTGATGGCATTTGCCTAAACGTATCTCTAAAGTCAACTTCCTTCTAACTCACTGGTCCCATCCACTGCCCTCTCCTCACACTTAATTGAGTCACTGAAAGATGTACAACAATAATGTTTAACGTGAGCAAAAAAAAATAGAAGAGTTAACTTTCGAGGAAAACATTTTTCACACAGAGAGTGGTGAATCTCTGGAATTCTTGGCCGTGGAAGGTAGTTGAGGCCAGTTCATTGGCTATATTTAAGAGGGAGTTAGATGGGGCCCTTGTGGCTAAAGGGATCAGGGGGTATGGAGAGAAGGCAGGAACAGGATACTGAGTTGGATGATCAGCCATGATCATATTGAATGGCGGTGCAGGCTCGAAAGGCCAAATGGCCTACTCCTGCACCTAGTTTCTATGTTATTAATAGAAATAATATCCCAATAGTCCAGAAATCCCACCAACCCGACACCAAACTCCTGTATGTTCGTTTATCAGTGGTTTATGGATCAGTCTAGTTTATTGTCACGTGTACTGAGGTACAGTGAAAAGCTTTTGTTGCGTGCTATCCAGTCAGCAGAAAGGCAATACATGATTACAATCGAGCCGACCACAGTGTACAGATGGGGTGGAAGATTGCAACCTTCGCGTGTTTCGAATAATGCAACCAACTCGACATGCACAAACGCAAGATCAAATAGAACAAGTTGTCCAACAACTTTAGGCTGTGCACGCCACACAAAAGAAGAAGTGTACAGATTCATGATAAGGGAATAACGTTTACTGCAAGGTAAAGCCAGCAAAGTCCGATCACGGATAATCCAAGGGTCACCAATGAGGTAGATAGCAGTTCTGGACTGCTCGCTGGTTGTGGTAGGATGGTTCAGTTGCAGAATTGGAGAAGTGGTTTGAACTTGTTTTGCCAATTCTTGAAGCCCTTGTGCTCTGAACATCACGCACTTCACTGTGTGGTGAAGTCAGTTGGGGAACTGCGGAGATCGGACCACATGAGCTAAAGGATGTTGCCAGGACCCGAGGGTCTGAGCTATAGGGAGAGGTCGAGTAGGCTGGGTCTCTATTCCATGGAGCGCAGGAGGATGAGGGGTGCTCTTATAGAGGTTTACAAAAGCATGAGATGCATGGATCAGATAGACTCACAAAATCTCTTGCCCAGAGTAGGGGAATCGTGGACCGGAGAACATAGGTTCAAGGTGACGGGGAAAAGATTTAATAGGAATCCGAGGGGTATATTTTTACACAAAGGGCGGTGGGTGTATGGAACAAGCTGCCAGAGGAGGTAGTTGAGGCTGGGACTATCCCAACATTTAAGAAACAGTTAGACAGGTACATGGATAGGACAGATTTGACGGGATATGGACCAAACGCGAGGAGGTGGGACTAGTGTAGCTGGGACATGTTGGCCGATGTGGGAAAGCTGGGCTGAAGGGCCCATTTCCACACTGTATCACTCTATGACTAAGACCCCTGGAACCCGGGAACGATGGGATGGTGGGGATGGGATGCAGAGGGAGGCACCAGGATACAACGCACCTGTGGGTTTGTCCGCATGTGGAGTGATGGACATCTTCAGTCGGCTCAGCGCTCCGCTCACAAAAACTGTGGAGAGAGACAGAGAGAACTAGACATTGGAACCTCTCCCCGTCAGGTTATCACCTCCAACAGACAATAGACAATAGGTGCAGGAGTGGGCCATTCGGCCCATCGAACCAGCACCGCCATTCAATGTGATCATGCCTCATCATCCCCAATCAGTATCTCGTTCCTGCCTTCTCCCCATATCCCCCGACTCCACTATTTTTAAGAGCCCTATCTAGCTCTGTTGAAAGCATCCAGAGAACCGGCCTCCACCGCTCTCCGAGGCAGAGAATTCTACAGACTCACCACTCTCTGTGAGAAAAAGTGTTTCCTCGTCTCCGTTCTAAATGGCTTACCCCTTATTCTTAAACTGTGGCCCCTGGTTCTGGACTACCGCAACATCGGGAACATGTTTCCTGCCTCTAGCGTGTCCAAGCCCTTAACAATCTTATATGTTTCAATAAGATAGCCTCTCATCCTTCTAAACTCCAGAGTGTACATGCCCAGCTGCCCCATTCTCTCAGCATATGACAGTCCGCCATCCCGGAAATTAACCTGGTAAACCTACGCTGCACATTCACACTTTAAGAATTCAGCGATATGGTCTCACGGTGGCGCAGCAGTAGAGTTGCTGCCATACAGCACCAGAGAACTCCAAGAAGACCAAGGAGCTCATTGTGGACTACAGAAGGTCCAGGGGCGGCATGCACACCCCCATCTACATTAACGGGACAGAGGTGGAACGCGTTTCTAGCTTCAGGTTCCTGGGTGTTAGCATCTCCGATGACCTCTCTTGGACCCACAATACCTCAACTCTGGTCAAGAAGGCTCACCAGCGTCTCTTCTTCCCGAGGAGACTGATGAAGGTCCATCTGTCTCCTCAGATCCTGGTGAACTTCTACCGCTGCACCATCGAGAGCATCCTTACCAACTGCATCACAGTATGGTACGGCAACTGCTCTGTCTCCAAACGGAAGGCACTGCAGAGGGTGGTGAAAATTGCCCAACGCATCACCGGTTCCTCGCTCCCCTCCATTGAGTCTGTCCAAAGCAAGCGTTGTCTGCAAAGGGCGCTCAGCATCGCCAAGGACTGCTCTCACCCCAACCATGGACTGTTTACCCTTCTACCATCCAGGAGACGCTACAGGTCTCTCTGTTGCCGGACCAGCAGGTCCAGGAACAGCTTCTTCCCTGCGGCTGTCACTCTACTCAACAACGTACCTCGGTGACTGCCAATCACCACCCCCCCCCACAGGAAATACACACTGTATATATGCTAATGTAAATATTTATTCAAATCACATGCTATGTCGCTCTTCCAGGGAGATGCTAAATGTATTTCATTGTCTATGTACTGTCCACTGACAATGACAATTAAAGTTGAATCTGAATCTGAATCTGAGACCCGTGTTCAATCCCTACTACGGGTGCTGTCTGTATGGAGTTTGTACGTTCCCCCTGTGGATTTTCTCTGAGATCACTGGTTTCCTCCCACTCCTGTGGTGTGTTACAGAGTAGCGGGATCTAGGATGGCAGGTACATAGTTCTGCATAGTTCCCTCAAAACGACGTCACAGGTAGATAGGGTGGTAAACAAAAATGCTGGAGAAACTCAGCATATGGTTCGATGGGACATCTTGGTTGGCATGGATGTGCAGGGCTGAAGGGCCAGTTTCCATGACAGAGTTGCCAAGGAGACCATAAGTGAACTTTGACCTCCGGCAGGAGAGGCAGCGGGGGAAGCAGCAACTCCCCACCGCTGGTACTGACCGCCAACACTGCGCCGAAGCCCCTTCCTCCGCTTGACCGGGACACTCTGGTCAGCCGCATCGTCAGGGGCAACCACACGGCCAACATCCAGGCCCACAGGGGCAGCGAGCCTGTCCAAAACACACTGTGGAAGGTGACCTGGGGAGGGGAGCAAGAAAATGGAGAACCACAGGTAAACATACACACGGAGCACCAAGACCAACTGCAACCATCTTCTCAATGTCAGCGTTTAGCCCAGATCCCCGAAAACATTCCCTATCCATGTACCTGGTTGAATGTTGTTGAACTGTTGTTTTAACCAGATCGTGCTCAGTTCTGGGCACAATGTTACAGGGAAGATATTGTCAAGCTTGAAAGGGTTCAGAGAAGATTTACGAGGGTGTTACCAGGACTAGAGGGTGTGAGCTATAGGGAGAGGTTGAGTAGGCTGGGTCTCTATTCCATGGAGCGCAGGAGGATGAGGGGTGAACTTATAGAAGTTTACAAAATCATGAGAGGAATAGATCGAGTAGACGCACAGAGTCTCTTGCCCAGAGTAGGGGAATCGAGGACCAAAGGACACAGGTTCAAGGAGTCAGGGTTCTGGGCTATAGGGAGAGGGCGAGTGCAATGGGATTGGATTCACCGATTCCATGGAGAGCAGAAGAATGAGGGGTGATCTTATTGAGGTGTATAAAATCATCAGAGTCTCTTGCCCAGAGTAGGGGAATCGATGACCACAGGACATTGGTTCAAGGTGAAAATGAAAAGATTTAATAGGAATCCGAGCAGTAACTTTTCCACACAGAGGGTGGTGGGTGTATGGAACAAGCTGCCAGAGGAGGTAGTTGAGGCTGGGACTACAGCAACGTTTAAGAAACTGTTAGACAGGTACTATGACACTGTGAATGACAGTTGTAGCACCTGTAAAACTCATCTCCCAATGAGGGATTTGAACCCCAGACTCGGCAATGATAGGCGGGATGCTAACCACTAACCGCATGCACTCTCTATATTCAAATGTACCCAGGTTTGAACTGTCCACGTCCAACCCGATGGACCCATCCTCACTATGTTCAGCCAGCAATGGGGACCACAGAGCTGGAGAAACACAGCAGGTGAGGCAGCAACTCTGGAGGACAGGGATAGGTGACGTTTAATGTCGGGACCCTTCTTCACACCCTCATCCATGTCCTTCATAGATATTGCCTGACCCCACCGCAGAGTTACTCCAGCACTTTGTATTCTACACTAGGTTGCAGCACCTGCAGTTACTTGCGTCTCCACACTACAGCTCACTAACCATGCAACACTAACATTGAGGTGGTGTGTTGGGCTAGGGTCTATCAGTGGGCTGTGAAGTCGTGACTGTGTGAGTGTACCGAGGGAGGAAAGCAATAATCAAAACTAACATTGCACCAAATCTAATTAGACCCAGAACATGACCCGATCCCGACAGAAGCAGGTGTTGTCCACCCAGCAGTGGGAGACCAGCCAACATCTCTGCACACAAGGAGAATGGTTACCTTACGGGTTGGGATCCCACTTCCAGCATCCTCAACCACCCCTCCACCCACTTCCAGTTAAACAACACCCACTATCACCAGTATTCCAGGGATTCTGTATTGCTGGTGTGATAGAGGGAGGGAGGGGGGGGGGGGGGGGGGGGAGAAGTGGAAGATTTGAATTACTAATCAGGGCAAATGTGGGCGGCCACGTTGGCGCGGCGGCACAGTTGCTGCCTCACAGCGCCAGGAACCCGGGTTCGATCCCGACTACGGGTGCTGTCTATACGGAGTTTGGACATTGGATTTCCTCCGAGATCGTCGGTTTCCTCCCATACTCCAAAGACATACAGGTATGTAGTTTAATTGGCTTGGTGTATGTGTAAATTGTCCCTAGTGTGTAGGGTAGTGTCAGTGTGCAGGGATTACTGGTCAGTGAAGACTCGGAGGGCCGAAAGGCCTGTTTCCCTAAAACTTAAAAAAGTCAAATCAGCACTCATGGGGGGTGGGGATTATCCGCTGAGGCGAAATGGGTGGAACTTAGATATAAGAAAGGCGCAAGCACTCTAATGGGATTGCACCATAGGCCCCAAAAAAGGTGGTCGATAGAGGAACAGAAAGGAAGATGCCAACGCAACAGGGTTGTCATAGTTGGTGACGTTGACAGTACTGACTGGCACTTGGTCAGTGCCAATGGCTTTGACGGTGCAGAATTTATGAGGTGTACCCAAGAGTGGGTACACCTCATATGTGGATGTGGATCGTCCAACGTGAGAAGGGAACGTGGACCACCTTGTGTTGGGGAAACGAATGGGGATACAGCAAGTCTGGAGTTGGCACAAAGGCACTAAATTGGCAGGACAGGTCCACCATAGATTCTCCGGCACCCTTGGTTCCAGAGCCTTGCCGTTTTCCTGGTCCAACACAGGTCACGGCCTTGGGAGGGGGCGAGATACTGGCCGGCAAAGACTGCCGAGGAAGTCGGCTACAGGAACAGATCGGAGTTCTCGGGCCCCAGCCGCAGGGGGCAAAACCGACCCTCCGAGCCACATTTTCTGGGGTGGAGATTTCAAGTGCGCATTCGTAATTTCGTCCGGATTAAAGGAGGTGCCGTACCACCAGTTGCAGGATAATCGGTGGTGGAGATACAAAGACAAGTTACCAGGTGATTCGCCAGGAGCTCGGGAGGGTACACTGGGAGCTGTTGCTAACGGCCAACTGGGCGATTCCGGAGAGTCGATGAGGGTGCCGACCCACGGATGAGGTCGGACCACGTTGAAGCGAGGACGCCACTGCCGGGGGTGAGTAACAATGGAGGAGCTGGGGTGTGGGGGGGGGGGGGGGGGGGGGGGGGGGGGGGGGGGGGGGGGGAGGGGACTGCCATGGGGGCAAGGGGAGGGGGTCCTGGCGCGGATACTTTGCAATCACCCTATATGTGGGGATCATGACAAAAGCCTCTTCCAAGGAGCGTCACGAGGAGACGACGCGATGCACTCCAAGACTCGTCGGGCGACAATTCTGTCAACATGTTGGATGACGACAGAAGTCAACAGCGAGCTACATCGTCTGAGACACGGGCGAACTAACCAGCCCTTTATGTGGCAACTCTTTGCATACCTTGAGTATGCAAGCAAAAGATTTCACTGCAACTTGTCACACGTTGCAGAGAAAGAGGGGGGAGCACGAGGTGACCAAAACAGTCGCAAATTTTGTCACAAAAGCGGGCGCAAGGTTCAGGAAGATAGATTCAGACAGGGTCTTTGAGGGATATAAAGCCAGGAGGAAATAACTCAGGCAGGTGATTAGACTGGTTGAAAGGAGCCATTCATCATCCGCTCACACGAGTCCCATGTTATCCCACAAATTGGATTAAAGAAAACCCCAAGGATTGAGAGGGGGAGATATCAACTCACCGAATAGTGAAAGGCCTGGATAGAGTGGTTGTGGAGAGGATGTTTCCACTAGTGGGAGAGTCTAGGATCCGAGGTCAGAGCTCCAGAATTAAAAGAGATACCTTTAGGAAGGAGATGAGGAGTAATTTCTTTAGTCAGAAGGCAGTGAATCTGTGGAATTCATTGCCACAGAAGGCTGTGGAGGCCAAGTCAATGAGCATTTTAAGGCAGATATTGATAGATCCTCGATTAGTACAGTTGTCAGAGGTTACGGGAAGAAGGCAGGAGATAGATCAGCCATGATTGAATGGTGGAGTAGACTTCATGGGCCTAATTCTGCTCTTAGAACTTATCAACATGACAAAAATAGACCCGAGTTTTAGGGCATTGACGTTGTACAGGGTGTCGTGACCCGGACTCACCAATGCTCTGGGCCCGAGCGATGAGGGTCTCCGTGGTGAGGGTCAGCAGTGGGAGGTCCTCCCGCATCCTCCCCGCTGGCCCGCCACACCCCGCAGGGAGCTGGAACAGGTTGGGAGTGAAGACCACCGCCAGGTTCTGGATCCCCATCTTATTCTCCGTTGATCTAAATGAGGACAGGAAATAGCTGTCATGTGGAGCCACCATACCCCATTAAACAATAGACAATAGGAGCAGGAGCAGGCCATTCAGCCCTTCGAGCCAGCACCGATCCCCAATCAGTACCCCGTTCCTGCTTTCTCCGCATATCCCCTGACTCCGCTATCTCCAAGCACAGCAAATTCACACACGGTCCCCTTAACTCGGTCTATCAGTGGCCCTCACACACGAACTCGCACATAACAGGGCACAGGCAGAGAGGGACAGGTGCATATCCAGTCCACATCGAAGGTAGACACAAAAAGCCAGGGTAACTCAGTGGGACAGGCAGCATCTCTGGGGAGAAGGAATGGGTGACTTCAGATCAAGACCCTTATTCAGACCCGAAACGTCACACATTCCTTCTCTCCAGAGATGCTTTCTGTCCCGCTGAGTTACTCCAGCATTTTGTGTCTATCTTCGGTTTCAACCAACATCTGCAGTTTCTTCCTACACATCCAGTCTGCATCGTCTGTGAGGCTTCATTGATACAGCATGGAATCAGGCACGGACATTGAGGGCTGAAGGGCCTGTTCCTGTGCTGTTTCCCAGTTCTGTTCCAATTCCACACTTGGCCCTCGGTGCTGTTCCATTCTTGTTCGATACCGAATCTTCCCACCCGCCCACGGAGTCACTCCAGCTTTTTTTGTCGATCTTCGGTTTAAACCAGCATCTGCAGTTCCTTCCTGGATTCATGGAGTGATACAGTGTGGAAACAGGCCCTTTGGCCAAACCTTCCCACACCAGCCAACATGTCCCAGCTACACTTGTCCCATCTGCCCGCTTTTGGTCCATATCCCTCCAAGCCTGTCCTATCCATGTACAATCCTAACTGTTTCTTAAACGTTGGGATAGTCCCAACCTCAACTACCTCCTAGAAACATAGAAATTAGGTGCAGGAGTAGGCCATTCGGCCCTTCGAGCCTGCACCGCCATTCAATATGATCATGGCTAATCATCCAACTCAGTATCCCGTACCTGTCTTCTCTCCATACCCTCTGATCCCCCAAGCCACAAGGGCCACATCTAACTCCCTCTTAAATATAGCCAATTAACTGGCCTCAACTACCCTCTGTGGCAGAGAGTTCCACAGATTCACCACTCTCCGTGTGAAAAATGTTTTTCTCATCTCGGTTTTAAAGGATTTCCCCCTTATCCTTAAGCTGTGACCCCTTGTCCTGGCAACTTGTTCCATACACCCACTATCCTCTGTGTGGAAAAAGTTACCCCTCGGAATCCTATTGAATCTTTTCCCCTTCTCCTTGAACCTATGCTCTCTGCTCCTCGATTCCCCTACTGTGGGCAAGAGATATTGTGAGTACCTGATCCATTCCTCAACTACCTCCTCTGTTCCATACACCCATTGTGTGAAACAGTTACCTCTCAGATTCCCATGAAATCTTTTCCCTTTCACCCAGACCCTATGTTCTTCCTACACCCCTCTCCTCAGATGCTGACTGACCCACTGAGTATTTCCAGTGTTGGTGGCAGCAACTTTGGAAAGACTCACACCACAAGACTGCGAACATCCCAGAGGGCCAGTGATCTTCACCAAACCTCCGAAGACAGTGACATCCTCAGCGACACTATCCCTTCCCACACTGCAGTGCTGTGTGTGAGTGGTCAGCACTGAGCTTGTAATCAAGTCACCAACCAGCCCAGCTCAGACCATGCTGCATGGAACACAGAATAGCACAGGAACAGGTCCTTCGACCCACAATGTCTATGCTGAACACGACACCTGGTTAATCTAATCTCTACCTGCATGTCATCCCTAACCCTCCATATTCATGCGCCCACTAGAATCAAACAGTGGGTAGCACAGTGGTGCAGCGGTAGAGTTGCTGCCTCACAGCGCCAGAGACCCAGGTTCGATCCCGACTACGGGTGCTGTCTGTACGGAGTTTGTACGTTCTCCCCATGACCACGTGGGTATTCTCTGATCTTTGATTTGCTCCCACACTACAAAGACGTACAGGTATGTAGGTAAATTGGCTTGGGTTAAATATAAAAACTGTTCTTGGTGTGTGTAAGATTGTGGAAATATGCAGGGATCACTGGTCGGTGCAGAAGGGCCCGTTTCCACACTATATCTCTAAACTAATTAAACCAAACAGGCCCTTTGGCCCAACTAGTCCATGCTAACCAAGATGCCCCCCATCAACAATAGTCCCATTTGCCTGCATTTGGTCCATATCCCTCCAAACATTTCCTATCCATGTACCTGTCCAAGTGTCTTAAATGTTGTAATATTACCTGCGTTAACTACCTCCTCTAGCAGCTCATTCCGTTTACCCACCCTGTAAAGATATTGCTCCTTAGGTTGCATTAAGTCTTTCCTCTCACACCTTAAACGCAAACCTGCTGGATTTTGATTCACCCTCTTAGCTAAAAACCATAAACCTGTGCATTCACCCGATCTATTCTCCTGATTTTATACATCTCTAGATCACCCTCAGCCTCCTGCACTCCAAGCTATAGTCTGAGCCTGCTCAACCTCTCCCATCAAGTCCCGACAACCTCCTCTTAAAGCCTCTTGAACGCCACTATCATATCTGCCACCACCACCCCTAGTGCCCACTACCCTCTGTGTAACAAAAACGTGCCCTGCTCATCTCCTTCAAACTTTTCCCATCTCATGTTAAGTAAGTAAGTACGTTTATTGGACAAGTATTCACATACAAGGAATTTGCCTTGGTGCTCTGCCCACAAGTAACATGACATAGTGACAGTTACAAATGACTCAGAAAACACTAAACATTAATAATAATAAAATATTAATGATAAAACACCATTGATCAAGCAGATGAACCAACAAAATACCAGATCAAAGGGAGGCTACAGATTTTTTGGCTGTTGAGTAGAGGATAAAAACTGTTTTTATGTCTGGCTGTGGCAGCTTTGACAATCCGGAGTCGCCTTCCAGAGGGAAGTGATTCAAAGAGTTTGTGGCCAGGGTGAGAGGGGTCAGAGATGATCTTGCCCGCTCGCTTCATGGCCCTTGCAGTGTACAGTTCATCAATGGAGGGAAGGTTGCAGCCAATAACCTTCTCTGCTGATCGGACGATTCGCTGCAGCCTCCAGATGTCGTGCATGGTGGCTGAGCCAAACCACACCATGATGGAGAAGGTGAGGACAGACTCTACGATGGCCGTGTAGAATTGGACCATCATAGCCTGTGGCAGATTGTGCTTCCTCAGCTGCCGTAGGAAGTACATCCTCTGTTGTGCCTTTTTGACTAAGGCTAAGTCTTTGATATTTGCATGGTGGGTAAAAGGCTGTCTACCGCACCTATATTACTCATAATTCTGTACACTGCTATCAGATCTTGCCTTGCCCTCCAGCATTCCAAGGAAAACAATCCAGGTTTGTCCAACCTCCCTCTATAGCTAATATCATGTAATCCAGGGACATTTTGCTAAATCTGCACCCTCTCCAAAGCCTGTGTTATCCTTCCTATACTAGGCAGTTTTCTCTCACCCAACTGTGTGTTCATAGCTACCCAACGTTATCCTTGCAAGCTGTGCTCCTCAGCTTAGACAGTGATTCGGAATCCTGATGAAGCCACATGAAGTTGTTTCGGTTAAATTCAGCGACTTGTCCCACTGAGGTAGTCTCCCCGCTCCTGTCCGGCAGAAGGTGCGGAAGTCTTAAAGCACCAACCACCAGACTCAGGAACATCTTCTTCCCCTCTGTAATCAGGCTTCTGAACGGCCCTTCCATAAGCCAGGGTACTGTCCGATTCACCTCTCCCCCATTGCGGACATTGGACTTTGTCTGTGGAACTGATGCGCTACAATGCTGACAATTGTATTCTACACTCTGTATCTTCCCCTTTGCTCTACCTATAGTGCTTGAGTTTAGCTTGATTGCTTATGTATCGTATTATCGGATTTAGGTTTAGATTTTAAGTTGTCACGTGTATCGAGGTACAGTGGAAAGCTTTGCATGGTAGCTAAACACATCAGATATAATTTACACACTATATTTCTAAACTAAATACACTACTACACTGTTTTCCACTCCACCACGGCTTACATGGCAGCAGCAAACATGCAGGAAGGAACTGCAGATGCTGGTTTACATCGAAAATAAATGATAAGCTGGAGAGTCTGAAGAAGGGTCTCGACCCGAAACATCACCCATCCCTTCCCTCCAGAGATGCTGCCCGTCCCGCTGAGTTACTCCAGCTTTTTGTGTCTATCTTTAATCGTAAACGTGACTTTGGTTTCGTTTAGAGATACAGCACAGAAACAGGCCCTTCGGCCCACCGAGTCAGCACCAGCGATCCCTGCATATTTACGCCCCTTGGGAAACTTGAACGGAAATCTCTGGAGACTTTGCGCACTAGTCAAGGTTTCCGTGTGGTTCCCGGAGGTTTTTGTCAGTCTCCCTATTGGGCGAAAGTGGTCGATGCTAGTTGCAGGTGGTTGCCGGGGGTTGCCGGTAAGACCTTCCACTACCTGCAACCTCCGGCAACCACCTTCAGCTAGCATCGCAACTGGCTTCGACTAAAAAAATTACTGATTTTTAAAACTGCAACTTAATTTTAGTCGCGGCTGGTTTAAAATTTTTTTTTTTTTTAAATAATCGCCGGAACATAGAAGAAGCGGAAACCACTTTCGAGCACGAGGGAGACTGACAAAAACCTCCGGGAACCTTGGGTGGGGCGCAAAGTCTCCAGAGGTTTCAGTTCAGGTTTCCTAAGTGGGACAGGGACATTACACCATCCTACACACACTTGGGACAATTTACATTTATACCAAGCCAATTAACCTACAAACCTGTAGGTCTATTGAGTGTTAGAGGAAACCGAAGATCTTGGTGAAAACCCACGCAGGTCATGGGGAGAATATATAAACTCAGGGTAGACAAAATTGTTGGAGAAACTCAGCGGGTGCGGCAGCATCTATGGAGCGAAGGAAATAGGCAACTTTTCGGGCTGAAACCCTTCTTCAGAACTCAGTACAGACAGCACCCGTATTCGGGATCGAACCTGGATCTCTGCGAGGCAGCAACTCTACCGCTGAGCCACCGCGCTGCCATGAGGAAGGACCTTGCTGAGGTGCGGCAGTGAGACAGGGTGTCGTACCTGGCAGCCACGGTTTGCAGGAAGGAGAGGAGGTACCTCAGGGTGCCCACGCTGGCACTGGGTATGAGGCAAGTCAGCAGGATGGTTACGGCACTCCGCTCCTCATCTGCCAACATGCGCTGGGCCTGGCACAGGGGCCCGTGGAGTGCAGCTGGAACAATGGGCTCTGGCAACTCCCGGAAGAACTGCTTCAGCAGGCCGGCAACATCAGACACAGACGAGAGCTCCAGGGAGCAAACTCCCTGCTGCAGCTTAGCCTGGGGGGGAGAAAGGAGAGGAGAGGAACACTGAGTCACAGCCACCAGATTTTTCCATAGCCTCCCACAGGCCAAGAAAAACAATCCAAGTTTGTCCAACTCCTTATAGCTAACATAGAGTGATACAGCATGGAAACAGGCCCTTCTGCCCAACTTGCCCACACCGGCCAACAATGTCCCAGCTACACTGGTCCCACCTGCCTACGTTTGGTCCAAATCCCTCCAAACCATATAACAATTACAGCACAGAAACAGGCCATCTCAGCCCTTCTAGTCCGTGCTGAACACTTATTCTCCCCTAGTCCCATCTACCTGCGCTCAGACCATAACCCTCCATTCCTTTCCCATCCATATAACTATCCAATTTATTTTTAAATGATAAAAATCGAACCTGCCTCCACCACCTTCACTGGAAGCTCATTCCACACAGCTACCACTCTCTGAGTAAAGAAGTTCCCCCTCATGTTACCCCTAAACTTCTGTCCCTTAATTCTCAAGTCATGTCCTCTTGTTTGAATCTTCCCTACTCTCAGTAGGAAAAGCTTATCCACGTCAACCCTGTCTATCCCTCTCATCATTTTAAAGACCTATCAAGTCCCTCCTTAACCTTCTGCGCTCCAAAGAATAAAGACCTAACTTGTTCAACCTGTCCTATTCATGTACCTGTCTAATTGCTTCTCAAATATCGGGATAGTCCTAGCCTCGACTACCTCCTCTGGCAGCTTGTTCCATACACTCACCACCCTATGTGTGAAAATGTTACCCCTCAGACCCTCTTAAATCTTTTCCCCCTTACCTTAACCCTGTGTCCTGTAATATCTTGTAATCCAAGATCATTTTGGTAAACCTTCTCTGCAACCTCCCCAAAAGCCTCCAATGTCTGTGTTATCCTTCCTGAGTAGGGCCACAAATACACTTACAACTAACTCCAACCCCTCATCCCTTCGAGAGAGGAAGTAAAAGGCAAAATATACCACACACACACGCACGGGCTGGCTCGGTGGCACAGCGGTAGAGTTGCTGCCTCACAGCACCAGAGACCCGGGTTCAATCCCAACTACGGGTGCTGTCTGTACAGAGTTTGTACATTCTCCCTGTGACCTGCGTGGGTTTTCTCAGAGATCTCCAGTTTCCTCCCACACTCCAAAAACGTACATGTTTGTAGGCGAATTGGCCTGGTATAAATATAAATTTCCCCGAGTGTGTGGATAGTGTTAGTGTGCGGGGATCGCTGTGGGCCGAAGGGCCTGTTTCCATGCTGTATCTCCAAGTTTTGACCACCTCATCTATCTGTGATGCCACTTTCAAGGCACCATGTAGCAGTACTCCTAGATCCCTCTGCTCTACAACACTCCCCAGAGCTCTACCATTCACTGTGTAGGTTCTGCCCACTTTAGTGCTCCCAAAATGCTAATCCCATGGTTAATTCCATGCTAAAACCCACTACTTCAATAACATTATCACCACTCTGAAAATTACCAAATACATCAAATGGCTTCAACAACTTATCGCCATGGCAACCATGGCCGCACCCTATCAGGGATATTCCCTTTGGCCTGCCCAACAAAATGGCTTCCTAGTTCTGATGAAGGGACATTGACCAGAAACATTAACTCTGTTTCTCTGCAACAATGCTGCCTGAAGTACGAGGGGGGATCTTAGAGAAGCACAAAATTATAAAAGGACTGGACAAGCTAGATGCAGGAAAAATGTTCCCAATGTTGGGCGCGTGGGCAGATGCATGGCAGATGCAGTATAATATACACAAATGTGAGGTTATCCACTTTGGCGGCAAAAACAAGGTGACAGATTATTATCTCAATGGGGTTAGATTGGGTAAGGGGGAGGTGCAGCGAGACCTGGGTGTCCTTGTACACCGGTTACTGAAAGTTGGTGTGCAGGTACAGCAGGCAGTGAAGATAGCTAATGGAATGTTGGCCTTCATAACAAGAGGATTTCAGTATAGGAGTAAAGAGGCCCTTCTGCAGTTGTATAGGGCTCTGGTGAGACCACATCTGGAATATTGTGTACAGTTTTGGTCTCCTAATTTAAGGAAGGACATCTTTGTGATTGAGGCAGTGCAGCGTAGGTTCACGAGATTGATCCCTGGGATGGCGGGACTGTCATATGAGGAAAGATTGAAAAGACTAGGCTTGTAGTCACTGGAGTTTAGAAGGATGAGCGGGGAATCTTATAGAAACATATAAAATCATAAAAGGACTGGACAAGCTAGATGCAGGAAAAATGTTCCCAATGTTGGGCGAGTCCAGAACCAGGGCCCACAGTCTTAGAATAAAGGGGAGGTCATTTAAGACTGAGGTGAGAAAAAACTTTTTCACCCAGAGAGTTGTGAATTTGTGGAATTCCCTGCCACAGTGGGCAGTGAGGCCAAATCACTGGATGGATTAGAGAGTTAGATAGAGCTCTAGGGGCTAGTGGAGTCAAGGGATATGGGGAGAAGGCAGGCACAGGTTATTGATTGGGGACGATCAGCCATGATCACGATGAATGGGGTGCTGGTTCGAAGGGCCGAATGGCCTCCTCCTGCACCTATTGTCTATGTCTATGTCTATGATCCACCTAATGTTGCCAGCATTCTTTTCGTTAATGTTGTCAACATTACGCAGCAAGATTGTTGTGTAATTGGACAGCAGTAGCTGTTGGACTGTAGTGCAACAGTAGCTGAGCCTCTTCATCGGCTGAGCAGTGCACAGTCAGCTCCAGCAGCTGCAAGCAGTTCATTAGTTGCTGCCTCACAGCGCCAGAGACCAAGGTTCAATCCTGACCACGGGTGCTGTCTGTACGGAGTTTGTACGTTCTCCTCATGATCTGCGTGGGCTTTCTCTGGGTTCCACCCACAAAGACGTGCAGGTTTGTAGGTTAATTGGCTTGGTGTAAATGTAAAATTGTCCCGAGTGTGTGTCAGTTAAGGTCCTGTCCCACTTCCATGAGATTGCGTGCGTTTGGCGCAACCAACCAGAAGTGGAGTTCGCGCTAAGTTCGCCCGTGACGTCATTTACATCATGCTTACAAATCAGCTGGGCAGGAGGCGGGCCAATTGAATTTGGGCTTTGCATAGTGTCGGGCGGTGACATCATCACGCAACACCACAAGCTAGGTGTACGCCGTCAAGACGCTGCGTACGACCGCAATGCGCCTGCGTGCATACACGGGCCGACAGGCCTTTGGCGTACGAAGATTTCGGTCACTGCAGGATTTTCGGAGCTCCGCACGATGTCGGGACCAGCCCCGCACAACTCCGTGCTTCTAAGTTGGACCGGCCCCGTACTGTGTCCGTACGCCTCAAGCGACCACGAGGGCGGGTAATTTGCGAGCCAAGGTCGCGCAAGTGGGACAGGCCCTGTGCGTGGGTCTCAGTGGGCCGAAGGGCCTCTTCTTGTACTGTATCACTAAACTAAAGCTAAACTGAAGCCCAGTGTGGCAACTTCTCGCTGTGACCCGGGTACTTTCTCAACGCACTTGTGTAAATCCTGTCTGCGTCACGTAACAACGGCACTTCCTTCCGCTTCCAGACAGCGGGCCCACAACAACAAGCCTCTGTCACTGCTCCACCTACACTACTTTGCAAAGAGGACACTTCAATTTCAAGCTGAGCAGGGACGTCGCAGAGAGGAAATGAAACCGTGCGCTCGGCACACGTCACTGCCCCTGCAAACTCAGCTTACAGCTGTGGGCACCGGTGACCCAACACTGGGCCATGCAAGCTGTGCCCCCTGGCACAGAGCTGGCATACAACATAGAACAGTACAGTACAGGCCATTCGGCCCACTATGCCAGTGCCAAACATGATGCCAAGACACTAATCTTATCTGTCGACACATAGAACACAGGACAGTTCACTACAGGAACAGGCCCTTCGGCCCAAATTGCCCATGCCAGTCCAAACTATCATCTGTTTCACCAACACTCCTTTGCAAGTGGGGACAGTATTTAAGTGGAAATGTTAATGTTATTCCCTTTATCCTGTATCTGTGCACTGTGGATGTCTCAGGCTGCGGAGACCAAGTCAATGGGTTTTTAAGGCAGAGATTGACAGGTTCCCGACTAGTACACGCGTCAGGGGTTAGGGGGAGAAGGGAGGAGAATGGGGTTGAGGGGGAGAGATAAATCAGCCTTGATTGAATGCTGAAGTAGACTTGATGGGCCGAATGGCCTAATTCTACTCCTAGTACTTAAGATGTCACAGGGGTGGCTGATGCTGTTGGGAGCAGTCTGGATTGGTTAGTGTGTGTTTGTTTTGTGAATGGCACACAATGCAGGCGTGGTGCAGAGGCAATGTGCATGGTGGTGGTGGTGGATTGGGTGTCGAGCAAGTGTAGTAAGGAGCGCTAAGGAAGCTTCCCGACCACTGAAGGCAGCACGGTGGAGCAGCGGTAGAGTTGCTACCTTACAGGGCCAGAGACCCAGATTCGATCCCGACTATGGGTGCTGGCTGTACGGAGTTGCCACAGAATGCCCAGCCTCTGACAGACACAAAAAGCTGGAGTAACTCAGCAGGTCAGGCAGTATCTCTGGAGAGAAGGAATACTGTAGGTAGCGTTTCGGGTTGAGACCCTTCTTCAGACTGAGAGTCGGGGGAAAGAGAAACAAGATATAGGCTGTGATGTAGAGAGACATGGAACAGATGAATGAAAGATACACAAAAATGTAACGATGATCAAGGAAAGGCAGAGCCCACAATGGTTCATTGTTGGCTGTGGGGCAGGTGATAATGAGTTTTACAGACAGTGTACGATGACTCGGGTGGGGGAGTTCCAGAGATGCTGCCTGACCCGCTAGGCTACTCCAGCACTTTGTGTCCATATAACAATTACAGCACGGAAACAGGCCATCTCGGCCCTTCTAGTCCGTGCCGAACACTTACTCACACCTAGTCCCATCTACCTGCACTCAGACCATAACCCTCCATTCCTTTCCCGTCCATATACCTATCCAATTTATTTTTGAATGATAAAAACGAACCTGCCTCCACCACTTCCACTGGAAGCTCATTGCACACAGCTACCACTCTCTGAGTAAAGAAGTTCTCCGTCATGTGGCCCCTAATTTTATCCCATAATTCTCAAATCATGTCCTCTTGTTTGAATCTTCCCTACTCTCAATGGAAAAAGCTTATCCACGTCAACTCTGTTTATCCCTCTCATCATTTTAAAGACCTCTATCAAGTCCCCCCTTAACCTTCTGCGCTCCAAAGAATGGTTTTTGAATCTGATAGTTCCAAGTTTCTTGCTGTGTCACCCTGCTACTGTGCCAAACTGCCCCAAAGTGCAACCACTCAGCCATGCAAACTGCCCCATAGAAACATACAACACAGAAAGATAGGTGCAGTAGGCCACTCGGCCCTTCGAACCAGCACCGCCATTCAATATGATCACAGCTGATCATCCAGAATCGGTACCCCGTTCCTGCTTTCTCTCCATATCCCATGATTCTATTCGCCCCAAGAGCTAAATCTAACTCTCGAAAACACGGCCTCCACTTCTGTGGCAGAGAATTCCACAGCTCTCTGGCTGAAAATGTTTTTCCTCATCTCAGTCCTACATGACCTGCCCCTTATTCTTAAACTATGACCCCTGGTTCTGGACTCCCACAACATCGGGAACAATTTTCCTGCATCTAGCCTGTCCAATCCTATAAGAATTTTATATGTTCCAACTCAGCTGACTGGCTCTCTCTCAGGCTCAGAGAGAACAGAGAAATGTGAGGTGTTACTAACATGGTCTAGACCAACACGGTGAAAGGTCGGGCTCTGGGGAGTGTTGTGGGCAGTGGGATCTAGTAGGACAGGTACATCATTCAGAAAGTGGAGTCACAGGTAGATCGGGTGGTCAAAAAGGCTTTTGGCCTTCATCAGCCGAAACATTAACAAGTTGGGAGGTCACTTTGCAGTTGTACAAGACGTTGGTGAGGCCGCATTTACAGCATTGTGTTCAGTTCTGGGCACCATCTTTGAGGAAAGATATTGTCAAACCGGAAAGGGTGCAGAGAAGATTTACGAGGATGTTGCCAGGACTCGAGGCCAAGAGCTATAGGGAGGTTGAGCAGGCGAGAACTCAGAGGTATATAACATCATGAGAGGAATAGATGTACAAAGACTAAGGCAAATCCAGAACCAGAGAACATAGGTTTAAGGTGAAGGGGGAAAGATTTAATGGGAATCTGGAGGAGTAACTATTTCACACTAAGGGTGGTGGATGTATGGAACAAGCTGCCAGAGGAGGTAGTTGAGTCTGAAACTTGAGACTACCCTAACATTTAAGAAAGTTAGACAGGTACATGGATGGGACAGGTTTGGTGGGATATGGGGCAAATGCAGGCAGGAGGGACTAGTGTAGCTGGGACATTGTTGGCTGGTGTGGACAAGTTGGGCCGAAGGGCCAGTTTCCACACTGTATCACTATGACTAACAGAAAGTCACGATACAATCTCGCCTGCTTCACCCTGCATCCCTTCTTCCCGGCGATCAGCAGATGCAGCTCACCGCTGACTGCCCCACAAGCTCACAAGTTATAGCAGTCGAATGAGGCCATTCAGCCCATTGAGCCTACTCCACCATTCAATCATGGCTGATCTCTGCCTCCCAACCCCATTCTCCTGCCTTCTCCCCATAGCCCTTGGCACCCGTTCCGATCAAGAATTTGTCTATCTCTGCCGTAAAAATATCCACTGACTTGGCCTCCACAGCCTTCTGTGGCAATGTGTTCCACAGATTCACCACCCTCCGACTAAAGTTCCTCCTCACCTCTGTTCTTTAATTCTGAGGCCATGACCTCTGGTCCTAGACACTCCCTCGAGAAACCAAGACCAGCTCCAGATACATCTTGTCCAACAAGCCCAGTCGAGCGCATTGCCACACGCACATGTACTGGTAGAAATATTGCTGCAGCAGCATCACAGACACAGACTCCGACCACACACAAAAACGTGAACTGTACATAAATTACACAGAAACGCCACAAGACTGTGGCGAGAGGAGACAGAATGAGAACTGAAGCTGACACAAGCAACCGCAGAAGCTGGAATCTTGGGTGGAATACAAAGTGCTGGAGTAACAGCGGGTCAGCCGGCATCTGTGGAGAACATGGACAGGTGATGTTTCGGGTCGGGACCCTTCAGACTTTTCGGGTGCTGATCAGAAACATCACCCGTCCATGTTTTCCCAGAAACTGTGCATTAAGGGCATTCATACAAAAATACACTATTGTAAGACAAGTCCACAGGAATGCACGAGGTGTCCAGTATAGTTCGGTGGCCGAGGTAGGATTAGTTCTGCGGGTTGGTACACATGGAATAATAAATCAATACCAATATTATACACTTGTGCAAGATCGGGCCCGAGCCTCCTTTGTCCCAGAAAAACAAGTGCAGTTTATCCAATCTCTTCCCATAACTGAAGTCCTCCAATCCCAGGAACATCCTGGTGGCAACCAACATCAAGGACCCACACCATCCTGGCCACACACGCCCATCTCTCCGCTGCCATCGGGTGGAAGGTACAGGAGGTGGACAAAAGTGCTGGAGAAACTCAGCGGGTGCAGCAGCATCTATGGAGCAAAGGAAATAGGCAACGTTTTGGGCCGAAACCCAAAGGTACAGGAGCCTGAAATCTGCAACATCCAGGTTCAGGAATAGCTGCTTCCCCACAGCCATCAGGCTATGAAACTCACCTTCAAACAAACTCTGAACTGTAACAGCCTATTGCACTTTATCTGTTTATTTATGTGTATATATATAGAAACATAGAAACATAGAAATTAGGTGCAGGAGTAGGCCATTCGGCCCTTCGAGCCTGCACCGCCATTCAATATGATCATGGCTGATCATCCAACTCAGTATCCCGTACCTGCCTTCTCTCCATACCCCCTGATCCCCTTAGCCACAAGGACCACATCTAACTCCCTCTTAAATATAGCCAATGAACTGGCCTCAACTACCCTCTGTGGCAGAGAGTTCCAGAGATTCACCACTCTCTGTGTGAAAAAAGTTCTTCTCATCTCGGTTTTAAAGGATTTCCCCTTTATCCTTAAGCTGTGACCCCTGGTCCTGGACTTCCCCAACATCGGGAACAATCTTTCCGCATCTAGCCTGTCCAACCCCTTAAGAATTTTGTAAGTCTCTATAAGATCCCCTCTCAATCTTCTAAATTCTAGAGAGTATAAACCAAGTCTATCCAGTCTTTCTTCATAAGACAGTCCTGACATCCCAGGAATCAGTCTGGTGAACCGTCTCTGCACTCCCTCTATGGCAATAATGTCCTTCCTCAGATTTGGAGACCAAAACTGTACGCAATATACACAAGGTCTATGCTATAGACACTCTGAACTGTTCTGTATTTATTTATGCTTATGATATTCTATTGTGCTGCAGCAAGCAAGAATGTCATTGTCCTATCTGGGACCCATGACAATAAACTCTTGATTCTATTAACTCGACTCTAATGTGCCGACCAGAACTGCTGGCAATACTCGGGTGTTGCCTAACCAACAACATCCATCCCACACAAGTGCCAGTGTACTTTCTGCATTCCCAACGACTGCCCCTGGATTGTACCGCTACCCGACCTACCAGGGGCAATTTACAGAGGGCCAACCAACCTACAAACGTGCACAGCTTTGGGATGTGGGAGGGAAACCGGAGCAGCCGGAGGAAACCCACGCAGTCGCAGGGAGAACGTGCAAACTCCACACAGACAGCACCCAAGGTCAGGATCGAACCGGGGTTTCGAGCGCTGCGAGGCAACGACAGACAGCATTGGAAGTTTGGACAGAAAATAGACAATGGACAATAGGTACAGCAGTAGGCCATTCGGCCCTTCGAGCCAGCTGCCATACAATGTGATCATGGCTGATCATCCCCAATCAGTACCCCGTTCCTGCCTTCTCCCCATATCCCCCGACTCCGCTATTTTTTAAGAGCCCTATCTAGCTCTCTTGAAAGCATCCAGAGAACCTGCCCCCACCGCCCTCTGAGGCAGAGAATTCCACAGACTCACCACTCTCTGTGAGAAAAAGTGTTTCCTCGATTCCGTTCTAAATGGCTTACTCCTTATTCTTTAACTGTGTGGCCCCTGGTTCTGGACTCCCCCAACATCAGGAACATGTTTCCTGCCTCTAGCGTGTCCAAACCCTTAACAATCTTGGTGTTCTTGGTGGCCAGATCAAGGGGGGGGCAGCAGCACTACCTGCTGCGCCACTGCCCCATCCAATCACCTGTTAAAAACCAGGTGGATCTGACGGCCGTGTTGCCTCCCTGTTGCTGACGTTATACAGGCGACCTCATTACAAATATCCTCCTCTAGTTACAAAGTGCTGTCAGCATTTGGCAAAGGTGCTATAGAAATGCAACTCTTCAGGAACTAAAACCGAAGACTCGTTCAGAACAAGGGGTCACAGTTTAAGGATAAGGGGGAAATCTTTTAGGACAATTTCAGGAAAACTTTTTTCACACAGAGAGTGGTGAATCTCTGGAACTCTTTCCCGCAGAAGGTAGTCGAGGCCAGTTAATTAGCTATATTTATGAGGGAGTTAGATGTGGCCCTTGTGGCTAAAGGGATCAGGGGGTATGGAGAGAAGGCAGGTACGGGATACTGAGTTGGATGATCAGCCATGATCATATTGAATGGCGGTGCAGGCTCGAAGGTCCGAATGGCCTACTGTACCTATTTTCTATGCTTCTAGGTTTCAGACACAAGTGAAGGCAGGTCAGAGGCCAAGAGACCAAGATGGCCACTATCTGGAGCACCACGTTACAAACCAAGCTAGAAGGCACAGCGAACGCGGGCAGCACAGTGGCGCAGCAGTAGAATTGCTGCCGGTACAGAGTTTGTACGTTCTCCATGCGACCTACATGGGTTTTCTCTGAGATCATCGGTTTCCTCCCACACTACAAAGTCAAGTCCAGTCAAGTCTAGTATGTTTGTCACATACACATACACGATGTGCAGTGTAATGAAAGTGTCAATGCCTGCGGGATTGTGAAAAAAACTGCAGAACAGAATAGAACAGAATCAGTATTTACATATTAGAAAAAAAACAATACAGGCTTGTAGGTTAAATTGCTTTGGTATAAATGCAAATTATCCGTAATGTGTGTAGGATAGTGCTAGTGTGTGGGGACCGCTGGTCGGCACGGTCTCGGTGGGCCGAAGGGCCTGTATCCACACTATCTCTAAACTATAAATATCATAGAAACTTAGAAAATTGGTGCAGGAGTAGGCCATTCAGCCCTTTGAGTCAGCACCACCATTCAATGTGAGCATGGATGATCATCCACAATCAGTAACCCGCTCCTGCTTTCTCCCCATATCCCTTGATTCTGTTCGTCCCAAGAGCTATATCTAACTCTGTTGAAAGAATCCAGTGAATTGGCCTCCACTGCCTTCTGTGGCAGAGATTTCCACAGATTCACAACCCTCAGGGTGAAAAGGTTTTTCCTCATCTCAGTCCTAAATGTCCTGCCCCTTATTCTTCAGCTGTGAATTTTAATGAGAATATCGTTGAACAAACTGTCGTGGGATAAGCCAACAGTCAAAGGAAAAATTCAAGACAGGTTCTGGAATATTTGCAAGCAGGCTGCAACGCCCCAGCCCGAGGGACAATCCTTTACAGACACAAAAAGCTGGAGTAACTCAGCGGGACAGGCAGCATCTCTGAAGTGGAAGGAATGGGTGACGTTTCGGGTCGAGACCCTTCAGACTCAAAACGTCACCCATTCCTTCTGTCCAGAGATACTGCCTGTCCCGCTGAGTTACTCCAGCTCCATGTCCATCTTTGGTTTAAACAGGCAGCTGCAGTTCCTTCTTACACACATACAATCCTGACCCTTTGTCCTGGGCCAGGGAGGACTGTTGATTTGGGGGATGGAGCCAGTGTATCCCCTGCCTATGCTGGAGATTAGACACTGATCTGCACGTTCACAGTGGTGCTCAGTGCAGGCAGTGACTAAAAACTGGGTCAATTGGGCCGTCACCAAGTTGCTGAACATCACGTCACATTGCCTGCTCCCTTCTCTGAGCAGCCTTTGTCCAATCTCTTTCCCACCCTCCTGACAAAGACCGTTACTGACCTTAACAAAAGCTCCTGTACACAGAACCGTCCGTGCATGGCACTGATTAGCGAAGCAGTGACCGTTAACAGGAGAACTGGCCTGACATTAATAGTTTAGTTTAGAGATAGTGCAGAAACAGGCCTTTCGGCCTACCGAGTCCGTGCCGACCAGCGATCCCCGCACACCAACACTATCCTACACACACTAGGGACAATTTGCTCATTTCAACCACAGCCAATTACCCATCAAACCCTGCACGTCGTGTGTCTGTGGGTCTGTGGGTCTGTGGGTCTGTGGGTCTGTGTGTGTGGGGGGGGAGAGAAACTCTCCAAAGCCTCAATTTCCTTCCTGTAAGGGGGCGACTGGAAGCGTCAACTCTAAACAAAACCGTACAAAGCCCAGTAAACCTGAAGCAGACACTTGGTAGCAACTTTGGACACTGTACCCCCTTAAACAATGATGTGCGGGTCTCGGCAGCCAACGAGGTCTAAAAACTACACTTGTTCCCTGGAAGTGGACAAGACAGGCAATGTCCATCCGCCCCCAACTGCAGCTGTTTGTGGCCACACCCCAGACCATCACACAGACCAACCTCCCTTCCATTGACTCCATCTACACCTCACGCTGCCTCGACAAGACCAGCAGCATCATCAAGGACCAGTCGCACCCCGGCCACTCCCTTCTCCCCTCTCCCATCGGGCAAAAGGTACAGAGTGTGAAAACACACACACCTCCAGATTCAGGGACAGTTTCTTCCCAGCTGTTATCAGGCAACTGAACCACAACTAGAGAGTGGTCCTGAGCTACTATCTATCTCATTGGAGACCTTCGGATTATCTTTGATCTGACTTTACCTTGCACTAAACGTTATTGATGTTATTCCCTTAATCATGCATCATATTGTCTTTCCAGTTAGTTAGTTAAACCAGTTAGAGGGTGGCAAATGATGTGCCTCTTTTCAAAAATGGCTGCAGGGAAAATGCTGGGAACTATAGGCTGGTGAGCTTAACATCTGTAGTTGTAAAGTTACTGGAGAGTATTCTGAGGGATTGGTTATACAGGCATTTGGATGGGCAAGGGCTGATTAGGGATAGTCAGCATGGTTTTGTACATGGGAGGTCGTGTCTCACAAACTGATTGATGTTTTGAAAACGTGACCAAAAAGGTTGATGAGGGCAGAGCTGTAGATGTTGTGTACATGGATTTCAATAAGGGGTTCGACAAGGTTCCACATGGTAGGCTGTTCTGGAAGGTTATAAGCGATAGGAGCAGAATTAGGCCATTCGGCCCATCAAGTCTACTCCGCCATTCAATCATGGCTGATCTATCTCTCCCTCTCAACCCCATTCTGCTGCTTTCTTCCCATAACCCCCGACACCCGTACTAAATGGGTGTGTGAGAGAGTGAGGCTAGGGATGACTTCACTGCAGTGTTGCCTTCCAACTCCATGTATCGTAACGCAAAGCCTACAAGGCCAACTTTCCTGCATCCCAATGACCTGGGCCTCAGGATCCTTCCCGAGTCTCCTTGTCCCTGCCGTAGGGTGCTAAACCAGATGGCCAGGCACATCAAGCTTGGAGAGTCAACCAGCGCAATGGTAGAGTTGCTGCCTCACAGCGCCAGAGACTCGGGTTCCATCCCGACTACGGGTGCTGTCTGTACGGAGTTTGTACGTTCTCCCTGTGACCTGCGTGGGGTTTCTCCGGGTGCTCCAGTTCCCTCCCACACTCCAAAGACATACAGGTTGTAGGTTAAGTGCCTTTGGTAAAAATTATAAATTGTCCCTAATGTGTGTATGAAAGGGCCAGTGTGCAGGAATCGCTGGCCGGCACGGACTCGGTGGGTCGAAGGGCCTGTTGCTGCACTGCATCGCTAAAGTCTGAAGTAAAATCTATCGGGTTCTTGGACCAAATTGTATAACTCTAATCCTACCTCGGCAAGAGTAAAGTCTAAAGTTCATAGTCTTTAGTAAACAGTAAAGGTTAAAGTTCAATGGCAGGCCGAGCTCCCCGTCACACGCCACACCCCCCCCCCCCCTCTGCCCCAAACCCCCCCCCCCCCCCCCCACACATCCACCCCCCCCCCCCCCTCCACTCACCTCCCCTCCCCCCCCAACCTGCCATCTCCACTCACCTCCCCTCCCCCTCCCCACCCCTCTCTCCCTTCACCCCAGTTAACACATTCCCACCCAGGCCACCCCTCACCACTTCCCCTTCCCCACCCCCAGCCGCTCTTCCTGCCACATTCCCAGCGACCTACCCTCAGACTCTTCATCCGGAGGGCCGATCCGGATTTGCGGAAGATGCCCTCTGTGTGGACGTGCTGGCTGAGGAAGCTGCAGGCCTCCATCAGGAACCTGCGGGGGAGCGGGCAACAGTGGCATCAACAGACACATGGAACACACCAGAGGCTGCACCAGGATGGGCGGAGGTGGATGGCCACTCAATTATAAAACGCTGCCTGCTGGAGGAACCGCTGATGGGCACCGCAGCGGTAGAGCTGCTGCCTCACAGTGCCAGATACCCGGGTTGGATCCTGGCTACGGCTGCTGTCTGTACGGAGTTTGCATGTTCTCCCTATGACCTGTGTGGGTTTTCTCCGGGTGCTCCGGTTTCCTCCCACACTCCAAAGACGTACAGGTTTGTAGGCCAGTTGACTTTGGTCAAATTTGTCCCGTGTGTGTGTGTGTGTGTGTGTGTGTGTGTGTGTGTGTGTGTGTGTGTGTGTGTGTGTGTGTGTGTGTGTGTGTGTGTGTGTGTGTGTGTGTGTGTGTGTGTGTGTGTGTGTGGTCGTGTTAGTGTGCGTGCGGTGGATCACTGGTCAGCACGGACTCGGTGGGTCGAAGGGCCTGTTTCCGCTCTGTATCTCTAACCTAAACTGTTAGGTCAGGCAGCATCCATGGAGGGAAATTCTGTTCTATCATAGTCTGCGGTCCTGAGCTCCAAGGAGAATCTCGGACTATCTTGGTTCAGACTTTACTCAACTTAACCTTGCACTTTCCCTTCATCGTGTATCTGTACACTGTGGACGGCTCGATTGTAATCATGTATTGTCTTTCCGCTGACTGGTTAGCACGCAACAAAAGCTTTTCACTGTACCTCGGTACACGTGACAATAAACTAAACTCAGTCAGAGTGGTGAACACTGCCCGGTCCATCGCAGGCTCCGACCTCCCCACCATCGAAGGGATCTACAGGACTCGCTGCCTCAAACAGGCAGCTAGCATCGTCAGAGACCCACACCACACCTGGCCACACTCTCATCTCACCCCTGCCATTGGGAAGAAGGTACAGTACAGGAGCCTGAAGAATGTAACGTCCAGGTTCTTCCCTATAGCCATCAGGCTCATGAACACTACACAACGCAAACCTCACCAACCAGTTTAATGTATTGATATGTGTGTCCTATTGTGAACAATGAACTTCAATGGATTGTCTTTGGTTGCAGGAAGAACATCAGCTTTTCTTAAAATCTCTCTCTCTTGCATTGCATGGATTGCATTTAGGGACTTGCTATGCTGCTATGAATAAGAATGTCATTTTTAGTTTAGAGATACAGCGCTGAAACAGGCCCTTCAGCCCATCGAGTCCGCTCCGACCAGCGATCCCCACACACTAACATAATCCTGCACACGCTAGGGATAATTTACATTTATATTAAGCCAATTAATGGACAAACCTGCACATCTTTGGAGTGTGGGAGGAATTTGAAGATCTTGGAGAAAACCCACGCAGGTCACGGGGAGAACATAGAAACATAGAAAATAGGTGCAGGAGTAGGCCATTCGGCCCTTCGAGCCTGCACCGCCATTCAATATGATCATGGCTGATCATCCAACTCTGTATCCTGTACCTGCCTTCTCTCCATACCCCCTGACCCCTTTAGCCACAAGGGCCACATCTAATTCCCTCTTAAATATAGCCAATGAACTGGCCTCAACTACCTTCTGTGGCAGAGAATTCCAGAGATTCACCACTCACTGTGTGAAAAATGTTTTTTTCATCTCAGTCCTAAAAGATTTCCCCCTTATCCTTAAACTGTGATCCCTTCTTCTGGACTTCCCCAACATCGGGAACAATCTTCCTGCATCTAGCGTGCAATTCCAGAATGTGCAAACTCCGTACAGACAGCACCCGTAGTCCGGATCGAACCTGGTCTCTGTTGCTGAAAGCGCTGTAAGGCAGCGACTCTACCACTGTGCCACTCCTGCGGTTGGTATACATGACCATTAAACAACATCAACTCCGTCTCCCGACTCTCTCGGCAACGTGGCGCATCTTTAGGAGTGGCGGAGAGGGGAGTAACGGGATCTCTCACTGCTACTCACCTCGGGATGCTCCCACTTCCATCGGGCAGCGAGTACTGAGGCAGCGCGTGCAATGAGTTACCGAACACCAAGCCACTCGACGGTCTCCTCTCCTGGAAACAGCAACAGAGGGAATCGATTATTTGAGGGCATGCCGAGCATGCTGCTCACACTAAACACTTTTTAGTTAACGGTCGTTGTATGGAAAATAACCACAGTTATGGAAAAATAGTTTGCAGCAAGCAATATTTCCAGTCACCTTGCAATAACATTTTAATGCAAGCTGCCACAGTCAAAGAAATGACTGCAAACAATTCAGCAACGTCAGGTGTGGCACAACGCCAGGTCCCCAGGTCCAAGTTTCCCACCATGGAGATATTTGACCAAGAAGATTTATAAGGGAAGCTTTGTAGATGTTACCTCCATGGACTTTAGCAAGGCCATCCACAAGGTACCACATGGCAGGCTGACCTGGAAGGTTAGATCACCTGGGATCCAGGGCGAACTAGCTAAATGGAGGGACATTGGTTATGAAACACAAGATACACGAGACATAAAATTAAAGTGACGAGTGGAAAGGCTTGGGCGGTGTGCAAAGATTGGGGAGGGGTGGGGGTGGCGGAATAGTCAGTCTCAGTCTACGCTTTAAAGATTTGGATACAAATGGAGATGGCGTGGCTCGAAGCTTGTGGACAACACTAACATAAGTGGTGCATTGGACAGTAAAGGTGGTATCTCAGATGACCAGGAATTCTTGATCCACTGGGACATTGGGCTAAGGAATGGCACACAGAGCTCAGATAGAATTTCACAGTTAAGAATCTCATTGTTCTATCTGGGACATACGATAATAAAACACGCTCGAATCTTGATAGATTTAAGCAAGAGACAGATTGCTGATTAGTGTGGGTTATAGGGGGAAGGCAGGAGGATGGGGTTAGGAGGCAAAGATAGATTGGCCATGATTGAATGATGGAGTAGGCGGATGGGCCAAATGGCCTTATTCTGTTCATATCACACGACCTTATGACATGCTGACAAGGTATAACATTTTGGTAAAGACAAACCAGACCTGGACTTGCATAGAAACATAGAAAAAGGTGCAGGAAGAAGCCATTTGGCCCTTCGAGCCACCACCACCATTCATTGTGATCATGGCTGATCACCCCCAATCAATAATCCGTGCATAGCTTCTCCAAATATCCCTTAACTCCACTAGCCCCTAGAGCTCTAGCTAACTCATTCTTAAATCCATCCAGTGACTTGGCCTCCACTGCCCTCTGTGACAGGGAATTCCATAAATTCACAACTCTCTGGGTGAAAAAGTTTCTCACCTCAGTCTTAAATTACCTCCCCTTTATTCTAAGACTGTGTGGTCCTGGTTTCTGGACGTGCCCAACATTGGGAACATTTTTCCTTGTCCAGTCCTTTTATAAGTTTCTATAAGATCCCCCTCATCCTTCTAAACCAGTGAATACAAACCTAGTCTTTTCAATCTTTCCTCATATGACAGTCCCGCCATCCAAGGGATCAATCTCGTGAACCTACGCTGCACTGCCTCAATCACAAGGATGCCCTTCCTCAAATTAGGAGACCAAAACTGTACACAATACACCAGATGTGGTCTCACCAGAGCCCTATACAACTGCAGAAGAAACACGGTAAACAGTCAGGCACTGGGGCATGATGTAGAATAGAGAGACCAAGGATTGCCGGAGCATAGTTTCATGAAAGTGGCCACACTGATAGACAGGGAGGGGAAGTTGGCGAGTTGGGCCGAATGGTCTGTTTGCATGCTGTATAGCTGCACAACCAAAGGACTCATTCATTTTTAGATACAGCTTAGACACAGCACGGAACCAGGCCCTTCGGCCCACCGAGTCCACGCGACCAGCAATCCTAGCACGCCAACACTATCCTACACACACTGGGGACAATTTTACTTTTATACCAAGCCAGTTAAAGTACAAACTGGCACGCCTTTGGAGTGTGGGTGGAAACCAAAGATCTTGGAGAAAACCCACGCAGGTCACGGGGAGAACGTGCAAACTCTGTACAGACAGCACCCGTAGTCAGGATCAAACCCGGGTCATAGAAACATAGAAAATAGGTGCAGGAGTAGGCCATTCGGCCCTTCAAGCCTGCACCGCCATTCAATATGATCATGGCTGATCATCCAACTCAGTATCCTGTACCTGCCTTCTCTCCATACCCCTGATACCTTTAGCCACAAGGGCCACATCTAACTCCCTCTTAAATATAGCCAATGAACTGGCCTCAACTACCTTATGTGGCAGAGAATTCCAGAGATTCATACGTGTGAAAAATGTTTTTCTCATCTCGGTCCTAAAAGACATCCCCCTTATCCTTAAACTGTGACCCCTTGTTCTGGACTTCCCCAACATCGGGAACAATCTTCCTGCATCTAGCCTCTCCAAACCCTTAAGAATTTTGTAAGTTTCTATAAGATCCCCCCTCGATCTTCTAAATTCTAGCGAGTACAAGCCGAGTCTATCCAGTCTTTCTTCATATGATAGTCCTGACATCCCAGGAATCAGTCTAGTGAACCTTCTCTGTGCTCCCTCTATGGCAAGAATGTCTTTCCTCAGATTAGGAGACCAAAACTGTACGCAATGCATGCGGGTCTCTGGCACTATAAGGCAGCAACTATATCGCTGCATTGTGCAGCTTCAGTTTCCTATACATAGGCTGGCTGGGTGGATGGCGGATGTAAATTGACCCCTAGTGTTCAGGGGGCGTTGATGGGCAAGTGCAGGGAATGAAATGGGATGCGTGCAAGTGGGTACTGGATGGTCGGTGCGACTCAACATGTGGCCGACATGTCTTAGATAAATAACTAACTTGCGAATATCAAGGCGTTTGTGCAAGAAGCAACAGCAAACAGACACAAAATGCTGGAGTAATTCAGCGGGACAGGCAGCACCTCTGGAGAGAAGGAATGGGTGACGTTTCAGGCCTCTAACTTCAAGGAGAAACATAAAAAATAGGTGCAGGAGTAGGCCATTTGGCCCTTCGACCCAGCACCTCCATTCATTATGATCATCCAGAATCAGTACCCCATTCCTGCTTTCTCCCCATATCCCTTGATTCCGTTAGCCCTAAGAGCAAAATCTAACTCTTGAATACATCCAGTGAATTGGCCTCCCCTGCCTTCTGTGGCAGAGATTTCCACAGATTCACAACCCTCAGGATGCAAAGGTTTTTCCTCATCTCAGTCCTAAATGGCCGACCCCTTATTCTTAAGCTGTGACCCCTGGTTCAGGCCTCCCCCCAACATCGGGAACAATTTTTCTTGCATCTAGCCTGTCCAATACCTTAATTTTTATATGTTTCTATAAGATCCCCTCCCATCCTTCTAAATTCCAGTGAATATAAGCCCAGTCGATCCATTCTTTCATCATATGTCAGTCCCACCATCCTGGGAATTAACCTGGTGAACCTACGCTGCACTCCATCAATAGCAAGAATATCCTTCCACAAATTAGGAGACCATACCTGCACACAATACTCCAGGTACAGTCTCACCAGGGCCCTGTACAACTACAGTCGGACTTCCTTGCTCCTATACTCACAATGCTGGCCAACGTGCCATTTGATTTCTTCACTGCCTGCTGTACCTGCATGCTTACTTTCACTGACTGATGTACAAGGATACCCAGGTCTTGTTGCACCTCCCCTTTTACTAATCTGACACCATTCAGATAATAATCTGCCTTTTTGTTCTTGCCACCAAAGTGGATAACCTCACATTCATCCACATTATGTTGCATCTGTCATGCATCTGCCCCCTCACCCAACCTATCACGTCACCCTGCAGCCTCATAGCATCCTCCTCCCCAGATCTGCTCAGCAGAGCAGAGAGAATCTAGTCGCACATCTGTACACCAGCAACTAGGAACTGTGGACACAAAATGCTGGAGTAACTCAGCAGGGCACCCATCCTTCTATCCAGAGATGCTGCCTGTCCCACGGACTTACTCCAGCATTGTGTGTCTATCTTCAGTGTAAACCAGCATCTGCTGTTCCTCCCTACACACCTGTGAGCTGTTTACAGCGTGGAGCACACAGGTGGCACATGCACCCTCACACACTGGCATACAGCGTTCACTCTCAGCCCAGTGTTAAATCCCTGTCCCACTGTACGAGTTCATTCAAGAGTTCTCCCACGTTTGCCCCGATTCGAACTCGGAGATTTACGGTAATGGCCACTCGTCGGTACTCAGGGCTCTCGTGGACATTTTTCAACATGTTGAAAAATCTTCACGAGTCTTCCCGAGCTTACCGTGTTTCCCCGAGTACCTGCCGTTAGCGTTACGAACCGCTAAGAGACTTCCCCGAGCTCCGACGTACCGGCTACGTACATTCTACGTGCCCACCATGAGTTTGATTTTGTTTTACTCTTGAATTAACTCGTACAGTGGGACAGGGCTTAGAGTGTAGGACAGACTATATGGAGTGAGATAAACACAGGAAAGTCAGAGGTAAACTCCTTCCAACTGAGGAAGGATCTTGCTGTCCTTAGCATTGGAGTCAAGGCCTTTATCTTTTCTGTAGGAAGGAACTGCAGATGCTGGCTTAAACCGGATATATAGACACAGCAAGCTGGAGTAACTCAGCGGGGCAGGCAGCATCTCTGGAGAGAAGGAATGGGTGGCTTTTCGGGTCGAGACCCTTCTTCAGACCCAATCCGAAATGAAACGTGACCCATTCCTTTTCCGCAGAGATGCTGTCTGTCCCGCTGAGTTACTCCAGCTTCTTCAGACTGGTTAGGGATAAGGGAAACGAGAGATAGATGGTGATGTGGGGAGATAAAGAACAATGAATGAAAGATACGCAAAAAAGTAATGATGATAAAGGAAACAGGTCATTGTTAGTCGTTTGCTAGGTGAGAATGAGAAGCTGGTGCGACTTGGGTGGGGGAGGGATAGAGAGAGAGGGAATGCCGGGACTACCTGAAGTGAGAGAAATCAATATTCATACCACTGGGCTGTAAGCTGCCCAAGCAAAATATAAGATGCTGTTCCTCCAATTTGCGTTTAGCCTCACTCTGACAATGGAGGAGACCGAGGACAGAGAGGTCAGTGTGGGAATGGGACGGAGAATTAAAGTGTCCAGCAACCGGGAGATCAGGTTGGTTCAGGCGGGCTGAGCGAAGGTGTTCCGTGAAACGATCGCCCAGTCTGCGTTTGGTCTCGCTGATGTATAAGAGTCCACATCTTGAACAACGGATACAGTAGATGAGGTTGGAGGAGGTGCAAGTGAACCTCTGCCTCACCTGAAAGGACTGTCGGGGTCCTTGGACAGAGTCGAGGGAGAAGGTCTAGAGACAGGTGTTGCATCTTCTGCGGTTGCAGGGGAACATACCTGGGGAGGAGGTGGTTTGGGTGGGAATGGATGAGTTAACCAGGGAGTTGCAGAGGGAACGGTCTCAGCAGGAGGTGGAAAGGGGTGGAGATGGGAAGATGTGGATAGTGGTGGGATCCCGTTGGAGGTGGCGAAAACTTTGGAAGATTCTGCGTTGTATGCGACGGCTGATGGGGTGGAAGGTATGGACTAGGGGGACTGTCTAGAGGGGGAGGGGGAGCAAGGGCAGAGCTGCGGGGTACCGAGGAGACACGAATGAGGGCCTCATCCATGATGGGAGAGGGGAACCCCTGCTCCCTAAAGAATGAGGACATCTCGGATGTTCTAGTATGGAACATCTCATCTTGGGCACAGATGCGGCGTAGACGGAGGAATTTGGAGTAGGGGGATAGAGTCTTTGCAGGAAGCAGGGTCGGAAGAAGTGTAGTCGAGATAGTTGTGGGAGTCAGTGGATTTGTAATAGACGTCAGTCCTGAACCCATGCAGAACTCATGGACTTCATCACCAATTTTCATCCTGCACCCAAATTTAATTAGACCATCTCCGACACCTTCTCCCTTTCTTGATCTCACCGTCCCCATCACAGGAGATAGACTATCGACTGACAATGTTGCTGTGGGCAGAGAGATGTAAGATAGTAAGATGTCATAGAGGGAGTACAGAGAAGGTTCACCAGACTGATTCCTGGGATGTCAGGGCTTTCATATGAAGAAAGACTGGATAGACTCGGCTTGCACTCGCTAGAATTTAGAAGATTGAGGGGGGATCTTATAGAAACTTGCAACATTCTTAAGGGGTTGGACAGGCTAGATGCAGGAAGATTGTTCCCGATGTTGGGGAAGTCCAGGACAAGGGGTCACACAGTTTAAGGATAAGGGGGAAATCTTTTAGGTCCGAGATGAGAAAAACATTTTTCACACAGAGAGTGGTGAATCTCTGGAAGTATCTGCCACAGAAGGTAGTTGAGGCCACAGTTCATTGGCTATATTTAAGAGGGAGTTAGATGTGGCCCTTGTGGCTAAAGGGATCAGGGGGTATGGAGAGAAGGCAGGTACGGGATACCGAGTTGGATGGATGATCATATTGAATGGCAGTGCAGGCTCGAAGGGCCGAATGGCCTACTCCTGCACCTATTTTCTATGTTTCTATGTGATTTCTGGTCTCGACCAGAGACGTCACCCATTCCTTCTCTCCAGAGATGCTGCCTGTCCCGCTGAGTTACTCCAGCATTTTGTGTCTATCTTCAATGTAAACCAACATCTGCAGTTCTTTCCGTGCATCGGTGAAATGTATACAGGGTGCAGCTCAAAGGCAGCACATGCACCCTCTCACACACTGTCAAGGAGTTGCCTGTGTGGCAGGGAGTGGGTTAAGGTTACCACCAGCCTCCTGCACACCTTCAAGCGGTCGAAAACAAAGCAGGGAGAAGCCACAGGGTGGGCGAGGCCACACTAACAAGACAAACGAGAGAGTGAGTCACCTCGATTCCCAGCGATGCCGTTTAGTTCAGGTTAGTGATACAGCGTGGAAACAGGTCCTTCAGCCCATACCAACCAGCGATCCCTGCACATTAACACCATCCTATACACACACACACACACACACACGGGACAATTTACATACAAACCAAGCCAATTAACCTACACGTGTTCAGAGTGTTGGAGGAGACCAAAGATCACAGAGAAAACCCACGCAGGGCACGGGGAGAACGTGCAAACTCCGCACAGACAGCACCTGTAGGCAGGATCGAACCCGGGTCTCTGGCGCTGTGAGGCAGTAACTCTACTGCTGCGCCACCCCATTTGCAGCACTAGTTGTTCAGAGTAAGAGAGTGTGCCAATCTAAAAGCCTCTTATACACATCTATCATATCTGCCTCCACCACCACCCCTGGCAGTGCGTTCCAGGCACGGGAGAAACAAAAATCCTGCCCCGCACATCTCCTTCAAACTTTGCCCCGCTCACCTTAAAGTTACTCCCTCTAGCCCTTGCCCTTTCCAACCTGGGGGGGGAAAAGGTTCAGACTGTCTACCCTATCTGTGGCCGTCATCATTTTAGATACTATCTGGTCTCCCTTCAACCTTGTGCGTTCGGGAAAAAACAATCCCAGTTTGTCCAAACTCTCCCAGTAGCTAATACCCACTAACCCGGGCAGCATTCTGGAAAGATATACGCAAAATGCTGGGGTAATTCAGCGGGTCAGGCAGCACCGTTGGAGAGAGGAAATAGATGACATTTGGGGTTGGGACCCTTCTTCAAAACACGACCAGAAACATCACCCATCTTTTTTTCGCCAGAGATGCTGCCTGATTGCTGTATCGCCAAACTAAACGAAAAAGTTCGATCCAATATTGCCTTGGTCATACTGTCAAGTCAAGTCAATTTTATTTCTATAGCACATTTAAAAATAACTCTCGTTGACCAAAGTGCTTTACTTCAGTGCAGGTACTAACGTTCTACATACAGTGGTACATAGATCTAACAATACACACACATAAATAAATACATACAGCGCTCCCTCAGAGGACCTCAAGAAACGCTTGCGAGTAGAAATAGGTTTTAATTCTCGACCAAGAGTCGATGGAGGGGGCAGTTCTGATGAGAAAAGGGATGCTGTTCTACAGTCTAGGAGCTGCAACCGCCCGAGCTTAGACCTGGACCGTGGGATAGTCAGTAATCCCAAGTCGGCCGATCTGAGGCACCTGGAGGTGGTATGGTGGGTTAGCAGATTTTTGATGTAGGTTGGGGCAAGCCATTAAGGGCTTTGTATACATAAATGAGGAGCTTGAAATTGATTCCGATGATAGAAATAGTCTTATATCCTAACCCATGGTGTTCTGCAAGGATCAATAATGGGACAACAAACAGTACATGGATCCAGGAAAGATACATTTCAAGAGCTAGATTTAGCCATTAGGGCTAAAGGAATCAAGGGATATGGAGAAAAAGCAGGAACGGGGTACTGATTTTGGATGATCAACCATGATCATATTGAATGGTGGTGCTGGCTCGAAGGGCCGAATGCCCTACTCCTGCACCTATTTTCTATGCTTCTATGAAATATGAATTGGATGAAAAATAATGAGCCTGTCTGCAGAGGATGCAGAGTTGAGTGGATTTGTGAATGGTGAAGGTAGTCAAGAGATAGTGAATGGTGGTGCTCTAGGAAGTATTGTGGAGCAAAGGAACCTAGGAGTACAGGAACATTGCTCCTTGAAGGTGGCGTCACAGGTAGATCGGGTGGTCAAATAGGCTTTTAGCACACTGGCCTTCATTAGTCAGAGTACTGAGTATAGAAGTTGGGAGGTCATGTTGCAGTTATACAAGATGTTGGTAAACATGCAGGTACAGCAGGCAGTGAAGAAAGTAAATGGCATGTTGGCCTTTACAACAAGAGGAATCGAATATAGGAGCAAAGAGGTCCTTCTGCAGTTGTACAGAGCCCTGGTGAGACCACACCTGGAGTATAGTGCGCAGTTTTGGTCCCCTAATTAGAGGAAGGACTTTCTTGCTATTGAGGGAGTGCAGCGTAGGTTTACAAAGTTAATTCCCAGGATGACGGGATAGTCATAATCTGAGAGAATGGAGCAGCTGGGCTTGTACACACTGGAGTTTAGGAGGATGAGAGGGCATCTCATTGAAACATATAAAATTGTTAAGAGCTTGGACACGCTAGAGGCAGGAAACATATTCTCGATGTTGGGGGAGTCCAGAACCAGGGGCCACAGTTTAAGAATAAGGAATAAGCCATTTAAAATGGAGACGAGGAAACACTTTTTCTCACAGAGAGTGGCGAGTCTGTGGAATTCTCTGCCTCAGGTGGAGGCAGGTTCTCTGGATGCTTTCAAGAGAGAGCTAGATAGGGCACTTAAAAATAGTGGAGTCCAGGGATATGGGGAGAAGGCAGGAATGGGGTACTGATTGGGGATGATCAGCCATGATCACATTGAATGGCAGTGCTGGCTCGAAGGGCCAAATGGCCTTTCATGCATCTATTGTCCATTGGTGAGGCCTCATTTAGAGTATTGCGTCCAGTTCTGGGCACCATGTTATAGGAATGATGTTAAGTTGGAAAGGGTGCAGGGAACGTTTACAAGGATATGCCCAGGACAAGGGTCGGAACAAAATGGAGAGGTTCAGCAGGCTAGGACTCTATTCCTTGGAACGCAGGAGGATGAGGGTGATCATACAGAGGTGTATAAAACCATAAGAGGAATAGATCGGGTAGACGCACGGAGTCACTTGCCCAGAATAGGGGAATCGAGGACCAGAGGACATAGGTTTAAGGTGAAATGGGAAAGATTTTATAGGAGTCCAATGGGCAACTTTTTTCACAAAGGGTGGTGGGTGTATGGAACAAAATGCTGGAGGAGGTAGTTGAGGCAGGGACTGCCTGCTTGGAAGCAGTGCTTAGGATTGCAATGCTTAGGAAGCAGTTAGACAGGTACATAGATAGAAGATCGACACAAAATGTTGGAGTAACTCAGCAGGACAGGCAGCATCGCTGGAGAGAAGGGATGAGCGATGTTTCGGGTCGAGACCCTTCTTCAGTCTGCAGTCTGAGGAAGGTTCTCGACCCGAATTGTCACCAATTCCCTTTTGTTATATTCCGGACAGCAGAATGAATAACAACTTACACGCAGGTTGCCTGGATCACAAGAGAGTTGTATTACCCAACATCCACTAGTTATATACAACACCAACTCATTAGCATATACATGAATATGCATGAATGCATTACACCTTTCTCCAGAGATGTTACCAGTCCCGCTGAGTTACTCCAGCATTTTGTGTGTATCTGCGGTTTAAACCAGCATCTGCAGTTCCTTCCTACACAGGAACATGGATAGGGCAGGGTTAGAGGGAGACTCGTGTTGGTTGGTATGGGCAAGTTGGGCCGAAGGGCATGCTATCACACTGTATGACTCCACGATACAGAAGGTTAGTTGGGCATCTGCACCCCAACTCTGCACAAGCCACATCAACAAATGGGCCGGAGGAAATAAATGCAATATTTCCAAATTCACTGATGACACAAAACTAAACGGGAAGGAGAGTTGTGATGAAAGGCACGGAAGCTTCCAGATGTGGACACAATGAATAAGAAGGCGGTAATGTAAATGATAAATACACCATGGAAACAAATCTGTTAGCCACTTAGTAAAAAATTATTATTTGGTTTAAAGCCGTGTCCCACGGTACGAGTTCATTCCAAGAGCTCTCCCGAGTTTTAAAAAAATCAAACTCGTGGTAAGCACGGAGAATGAACGTAGCGGGTACGTCGGAGCTCGGGGATGTCTCTTAGCGCTAACGGCAGGTACTCGGGAAGGTTCGCTAACGGCAGGCAAGCACGGGAAGACTCGTGAAGATTTTTGAACATGTTGAAAAATGTCCACGAGAGCCCCGAGTACCGACGAGTGGCCATTACCGTAAATCTCCGAGTTCGAATCAGGGCAAACTCGTGAGAACGCTTGGAATGAACTCGTACTGTGGGACAGGGCTGTAAGTTTAGAGGTACAAGCCCTCAATCACCCCCCCCCCCCCCAATCATTGATCAGCCGTTCACACTAATTCTGTTATCCCTCTATCTAATCCACTCCCTACTCAAGTGGCCAGTTAATCTACACACCCGCACGTCTTTGGAATGTGGGAGGAAACCGGAACACTGGGAGGGTCACAGATAGAACGTGCCAACTCCACACAGACAGTACCTGAGGTCAGGATCGAACCCGGGTCTCTGGTGTTAGGAGCCAGATTTTGACCACTTTGAGAAACTGGGTTGAATGTGTGTCAGTGCTGGTGGACATTAAGAAGCATGGCATGCGCCTTTATTGATAGAGAGCTTAGCACGGTGACGCAGTGGTCGAGTTGCAGCCTCACAGCGCCAGAGGCCCGGGTTCCATCCTGACTGCAGGCCCTGTCTGTACGAAGTTTGTGCATTCTCCCCGTGACCTACATGGGCTTTCTCCGGGATCTCTGGTTTCCTCCCACACTCCAAAGATGTGTGGGTTTGTAGGTTAAGTGGCTTGGTATCGGTATAAATTGTCCTGAGTGCGTGTCAGATAGTGTGAAGGGGCCTGTCCCACTTGGCGATCATTTATGCGTTACGCAGACGGCGCGTGAAGATTTTGTACATCACAAAATCCTGCGACGTCGCGTGTCACTGCCTATGTCATCGCGCGCATCACGTGCGTGTTACGTCGTAAATGATGTCACGTAATTTACGTGCAAATGACAGCCAAGTGGGACAAGCCCTTTAGTGTGCGGGGCGGTCGGCATGGACTCGGTGGGCCGAAGGGCCTGTTTCCCTGTTGAACCTCTAATCAAAACTCGAGCACAAGAGTAAAAATGTCTAATCGCAATTGCATTTCTCTAATGAGACTGCAGCTGCAGTATTGTGTACACCTTTAACCCCTTTACCTAGACAAGGATATACCTGTACACAAACAGGGAGGGCAGTACTCACTAGATGGGTTCCTGGAACAGCAGGCTGGTCACACCAGGAGAGATCAAGTCAATTAGGGACCTCTTAGAACATTATAGCACAGGAATAAGCCCTTCAGCCCAGTGTTATAAGGAATAAGAGTAAAATTAGGCCATTCGGCCCATCAAGTCTACCCCGAATCCATGCTGAACATGATGCCAAGAACTCTCATCTATCTGCACATAATCCATATCCCTCCATATACAAAAGTTCCTTAAACACCACAAAAGTATTTGCCTCCATCACCACCAATGTGTTCCAGGCACCCACCAACCCTTGTGTAAAAACACTTGCCCTGTACACCTCCTTTAAACTTTGGCCCTTCACTTTAAAGTGATGCTTTCTGGTGTTTGATATTTCCATCCTGGGGAAAAGGTTCTGATTGTCTACCCTATCCATGCCTCTCAACTTTATATACCTCTATCAGGTCTCCCCGCAAATTCCTGTGTCCCAGAGTCTGTCTGACCTCTCCCGATAGCCAATACATCCTGTTCTCCAGAGTTGAAGGGCACTCATTGAAACACACCACATCCTTAGATGAATAAATGTGGAAAATATGTTATCCCCCATGATTGAAGAGTCCAGAACCTGGGAACGTGGTCTCAATCCGTGTACCTGTCTAACTGTTGCTTAAATGTTGCAATAGTCCCAGCCTCAACTACCTCCGCCGGCAGCTCGTTCCATACAACCACCGCCCTTTGTGTGAAAAAGTTACCTCTCAGGTTCCCATTCAATCTTTCCCCCCTCTCACCTTAAACCTATGTCCTCTGGTTCTCGATGCCCTTACTCTGGACAAAATACTCTGTGCGTTCACCCGATCTATTCCGCTCGTGATTTTGTACACCTCCATAAAATCACCCCTCATCCTCCTGCATTCCAAGGAATTAAGTCTTAGACTGCTCAACCTCTCCCTATAGCTCAGACCCTCGAGATCTGGCACCATCCTCTTAAATCTTCTCTGAACCCTTTCAGGCTTGACAACATCTTTCCAATAACATGGCGACCAAAACTGAACACAATATTCTAAATGTGGTGGCAATATTAAAGTGGTGGATCTTTGGGGTCTGCTTTCAGAAGGGCTGTGTTTAGTTTAGTGATAGAGCATAAAACAGGCCCTTCAGCCCACCGAGTCCACTGCAACCAGCGATCCCCGCACACTAACACTATCCTACACACACTAGGGACAATTTACATTCATACCAAGCCAATTAACCTGCAAACCTTCACATCTCTGGAGGCTCCATCACTGACCGATTGGCCAAGTAGAGGTTGGCTCCAAACCCACCTGCCCCATGCATAGAGGGTTTGGGGGGGGGAGGGAGAGGAGGATTCTATTTTCTATATTTCAGCCCACTTTTTTGACATTCCTTTTCCTACAAACAGCCTACTCCAACCAACAAGCGGATTTCTTTCTCATACCCTCAAAGTTGGCCTTCCCCAATTTACTAATTCTGAACTTGTAGGGAAGCACTGGACATGTGGCGACTCTCTATACTGACTGAGTGTAACCTGCTATTCCAACACTAATCGAGTTTAGAGATACAGCGTGGAAACAAGGCCCTTCGGCCCACCGAGTCCGAGCCGACCGGCGATCCCTGCACGCTAATACGATCCGTAAAACCGGACAATTTATAATTTCGGCAAACTCGTTTGTCTTTGCAGTGCAAGAGGAAACCAGAGCACTCGGAGGAAACCCATGCAGACACAGGGAGAAGGTACACACTCCGTACAGACAGCACCTGTAGTCAGGATGGAACCCGGGTCTCTGGCGCTGTGAGGCAGCAACTCTACCACCATGCCCCTTGTACTCGAGTGATTATACCCTTGTATAGCAAGACTTTTACTGAGCGGGATGCACACAAGGCGTTTCACTGTACCTCAGTACATGGCAATAAAGTGCCATCACACATACACATCATATATGTATTTATATGTATATGCAAGGATGTGTATATATGCACACACTATTCTTTCTCTCATGTATTATTTTGGTTACAGTGTACCATGTTTACACATTCTGTTGTGCTGCTGCAAGTAAGAATTTCATTGTCCTATCTGGGACATATGACAATAAATCTCTCGACTCCACAACAAAAATGAGGGCACTGATCAGAGCAAAGAACCCCGTTTAGTCAGAGGGTGGTGAATCTGTGGAATTCTTTGCCACAGAAAGCTGTGGAGGCCAAGTCAGTGGATATTTTAAAAGCAGGGATTGATAGATTCTTGATTAGTACGGGTGTCAGGGGTTATAGGTAGAAGGCAGGAGAATGGGCTTAGGAGGGAGAGATAGATCAGAGAGAGGGAGATTGATTGAATGGTGGAAGGTAGACACAAAATGCTGGAGTAACTCAGCAGGACAGGCAGCATCTCTGGAGAGAAGGAATGGGTGGCTTTTCGGGTCAAGACCCTTCTTCAGACCCAATCCAAAATGAAACGTGACCCATTCCTCTCTCCAGAGATGCTGCCTATCCCGCTGAGTTACTCCAGCTTTTTGTGTCTGTCTTCGGTTTAAACCAGCACCTGCAGTTCCTTCCTACACATTGAATGGCGGAGTAGACTTGACAGGCCGATTGGCCTAATTCTGCTTGTATCATTTAGGTAATGAAACATGTCGGAGATGAAGGCAAGTACCTGCTACTGATGTTCACTTGAATCAACATTTAAAATCCAACACTGGTATTTCAGCGCAGAGTTTCAGTTCTGCTATCTGTGAAATCACCCCTTCACCAAAAGCAGAGAAACTAAATCATTAAATGACTACCCAATGGAAGAGTCTGCCTTTAGCACAGTTTCAGAATGGCTTGGTTCATGAAAATAATGCCGTTGCAAGGCACAAGTGAACGCGGTGTTGATCACAAGGCAAGGGGAAATTCCCCCTCAGTCTCAGAGTATGAACACATTCTCAGCTATGAACGTTCCCTTGCTCTGCTTATCTCCCCCCCCTTCTCCCTCCCTCCAATACCATTTCACTGGAATTCACTGCAACGACCTATGACGGGTGTCAGCAGTCACCAAAAAAGTTGCGTAAGTGGGACAGGCCCTTTATTTTGCATGTGGAATATGGCTATCAAGAATTACAGCAGAACCTTGATCAGCCGGGTAAGTGGGCCGAGCCATGGAGTTTAATGCAGATAAGTGTTTTGGAAAGTCAAACTAGGGCAGGACCATCACAGTGAACAGTCGGGTCCTGGGAGTGTTGTAGAGGAGAGGGTGAGCTCGGAGCATTGCGTTCAGTTTTGGTCACACTGCTAGTCTTTAAACTAGAAAGGGTGCAGAGAGGATTTACAAGGATGTTGCCAGGATTCAAGGGCCTGAGCTACAGAGGGATGTTGGGCAGGCCAGGAACTAATTCCTCCAGTGACCTTGCAGAGGTGTACAAGAGGACGAGGGAAATAGATTGGGTCTTTTCTTCCCCCAGGATAGGAGAATCAAAAGCTACAGGGAATAGTTTGAAGGTGAGAGAGGAAAAGATTTAACACAAACCCCAAGAAGCAACTTTGTCCACTCGGAGGTGGCGGTTGTATGGAGGTAGTTGAGGCAGGAACGATCATAACATTTAGTTCAGAGGTAGACAAAAAATGCTGGAGAAACTCAGCGGGTGAGGCAGCATCTATGGAGCGAAGGAAATAGGCAACGTTTCAGGCCAAAACCCTTCTTCAGACTGATAGCTTACGGATGCAGCTTGGAAAGAGGCCCTTCGGCCCTTTGAGCCCATGCCGCCCATCAATCACCCATACACCTTGGGAGCACAATGGCGCAGCAGTAGAGTTGCTGCCTTACATCGTTTGCACCCGGGTTCGATCTGGACTACGTGTTCTGTCTGTACGGAGTTTGTACGTTCTCCACATGACCTGCGTGGGTTTTCTCTGAGATCATCGGTTTCCTCCCACACTCCAAACATGTACAGGTTTGTAGGTTAATTGGCTTTGCATAAATGTAAATTGTCCCTAGTGTGTGTAGGATAGCGTTAATATGGGGATCATTGGTCGGCGCGGACTCGGTGGGCCTCAGGGCCAGTTTCCTATCTGTGTCTCTAACCCAAACTAAAAGTTCCATCCTACACACTAGGGACAATTTACATAGAAACATGGAAACGAGGTGCAGGATGAGGCCACTCGGCCCTTCGAGCCAACACCGCCATTCATTGTGATCATGGCTGATCGTCCCTATCAATAACACGTGCCTGCCTTCTCCCCATATCCCTTGATTTCATCAGCCCCTAGAGCTCTATCCAACTCCCTTAAATCCATCCAGTGACTTGGATCCATCCATCCATCCACCATCCACTGCCCTCTGTGGCATGGAATTCCACAAATTTTGGATGAAAATTTATTTCTGACCTCAGTCTTAAATGGCCTCCCCTTTATTCTAAGCCCCTGGTTCTGGACTCGCCCAACATTGGGAACATTTTTCCTGCATCTAGCTTGTCCAGCCCTTAACAGAAGCCAATTAACCTAGAAACCTGAACGCCTTTGGAGTGTGGGGGGGGGGAGGATCCCGAGCACCCGGAGAAAACCCACACAGGTCACGGGGAAAACGTACAAACTCTGTGCAGACAGCACCCGTAGTTAGGATCGAACCCGGGTCTCTGGCGCTGCAAGGCAGCAACTCTTCTGCTGCCTTGTGAGAAGACAATTAAAATACATTTGGACAAGTTCATGGATAGGAAATGCTCAGTGGGATACAGGCCAAACGCAGGCAAATGGGACTAGCTAAGATGGGGCATCTTGATAGGCCTGGACTAGTTGGGCCGAAGGGCCTGTTTCTGTGCTGTATGACATCCCATTCTTTTTCACCAAGCCTCCAGTTCTCTGTGCCACAGTCCTCGAGTTCCTTAGCTAGATTATTTTCACTGTTTGGCAACTTGGTCCATTTTGCATCAATCCAAAATTGCATTGTTACAACAGCATTGCCCAAAGTGATACATTTAAATGCAAAATTCATTGGAATTTAAAAGGATGAGAGGGAATCTTATCGAAAGATATACAATTCTTAAGGAAAGATGCAGGAAAAATGATACTGATGTTGGGAGAGTCCAGAACCAGGGGTCACACAGTTTAAGATTAAGGGGTAGGCCATTTAGGACCGACATGGGGAAAAACTTTTTCACCCAGAGAGTTGTGAATCTGTGGAATTCGCTGCCACAGAAGGCAGTGGAGGCCAATTCACTGGATGTATTCAAGAGAGAGTAAGGGCAAAAAGAATCAAGAGATATGGGGAGAAAGCAGGAACGGGGTACTGATTCTAGATGATCATATTGAATGGCAGTGCTGGCTCCAGGCCAAATAGCATGCCTCTGTGTCTTTCACTCAGTGGGACACAGCATGTGTGATTTAGAACTCCACATGCTGGTTTAAATCGAAGATAGACATACAAATTCTGGAATTACTCAGCGGGACAGGCAGCATCTCTGGAGAACATGGATCACACGAGTCTCACCTTCTTCAGACCCGAAACGTCAAAGTCCAAGAGCGTTTTATTGTCATATGTCCAAGATAGAACAATGACATTCTTACTTACAGCAGCACAACAGAATATATAAACATAATACACTGTAAACAATATAGTAAACGAGAAAAATAATGTGTGTCCATATACAAATACACACTACACGCACACAAACAATGCAAAATGACTAAACAAATACCCCTACTCTCTCATTCAACACCATCTCCCTTTGCCTGCACTTGGACACGACCCCCTGAAACTAGGCATATATATTTACAACGCTCCCCAGCTTGTGTCTTCTTGTGTCCCCCTCCCACCATGCCGCCCCCTCCCCCCGTGTCCCTCTTCACCTCCCTTCCTCCACCCCTCTCACCGTGTGGTGTTTCATGTGTTTCACTTTGATGCCCAGCGTCTTCAGGTACTGGAGCAGTGAGCAGGAGAGCTCGGTCCCCTGATCCGCCCCGGCCCTGACGGCTCCGTGAGGGCAGCTCGACCCCGGCATTGGGTCAAACCCAGGCGCTGGAGGCCACCCCGACTCAATACACCGACACCTTCACTCTAGCGGGGAAGCTGCACGTCCCGGCACTCACTGCCTCTCTCCTCATATTAAATCAACCACTCCTCCAATTAACACCACTCCACCAATTAACTCACTCACCCACCCCCTCATTAACTCATCCCCTCATTAACCCATCCCCTCATTAACCCATCCCCTCATATTGACCGCTCAACCCCATTTTATCCGTTTCCCTCAAATTAACTCACCCCTCCAGTGAGTGGTGAATCTGTGGAACTCTCTGCCACAGAGGGTAGTTGAGGCCAGTTCATTGGCTATATTTAAGAGGGAGTTAGATGTGGCCCTTGTGGCTAAAGGGATCAGGGGGTATGGAGAGAAGGCAGGTGCGGAATACTGAGTTGGATGATCAGCCATGATCATATTGAATGGCGGTGCAGGCTCGAAGGGCCGAATGGCCTACTCCTGCACCTATTTTCTATGTCTCTATGCTCCTATCCCATGCCACACGTGCAGAGGGGCCGCGGCCGGGGATTGATGCAAGGTGGTTTGTGTTTGACAACTATGTACATTGGGCCGTGCATCCCGGGGCACGGTGTGGTAAACACGCTGCCGATACAACTGTGGGCGTGGGGACACTAACTAGCTGTGTCTGACTGCGGCGAGTGGCAGCCCGGGGCGGGTGGATGAGGGGTGGCGGCTACCGTGGGTCATGGGGAGAACCTGCAAACTCCGTACAGACAGCACCTGTGGGCGGGCTCGAACCCGGGTCCCTGGCGCTGTGAGGCAGCAACTCTACCGTGCATTCTCCCCAACATTTCAACCAGTCTCTCTCTCCCCCACCCCACCCCGCCCGCCTCCTGCCTCTTCACTCCCCCTCCCTTCACGGAGCGGACCCCAGGGTCTGTGATCCCCGCCCTGACCCGCCCCAGCAGCCGGGGGAGGGGGGAGGGGAGGGGTTGGGTTGAGTTGGGTGATAGTTCGGGGGAGGGGAGAGGTTGGGGGGAGGTGAGGGTTGGTGGGGGGAAGGGGTTAGGGGGGGGGATAGTGGAGTGGAGGGGGGGGATGGGTTGAGTGGAAGGGGGAGTGGATAGTAGAGGAGGGAGGGGGTAGTAGAGGAGGGAAGGGTTGAGTGGAGGGGGAGGGGGATAGTAGAGGAGGGAGGGGGATAGTAGAGGGGGGAGGGGGAGGGGGATAGTGGATGGAGGGGTTGAGTGGAGGGAGGGGGGATAGTAGAGTGGGGGAAGGGGGATAGTAGAGGGGGGAAGGGGGATAGTAGAGTGGGGAGGGGTTGAGTGGAGGGGATAGTAGAGGAGGGAGGGGGGTTGAGTGGGGGGGGAAGGGGATAGTAGAGTGGGGGGGTTGAGTGGAGGGGGGAGGGGGATAGTGGAGGGGGGAGGGGAGGGAGGGGTTGAGTGGAGGGGGGAAGGGGATAGTAGTAGGGAGGGGTTGAGTGGAGGGGGGGGGAGGGGGATAGTAGAGGAGGGGGAGGGGTTGAGTGGGGGGGGGGGGAGGGGGTTAGTAGAGGAGGGAGGGGGGTTGAGTGGAGGGGGGAGGGGATAGTAGAGGAGGGAGGGGTTTTGAGGGGAGGGGGGAGGGGGTTAGTAGAGGAGGGAGGGGGATAGTAGAGGGGGATAGTAGAGGAGGGAAGGGGATAGTAGAGGGGGGAGGGGTTGAGGTGAGGGGGAGGAGTTGCGGCAGAGACACATTAGAGAAGTAGCCGAGGTTGGCATCTTGTTCGGGCAGCAGCGACAGCGAGCATAGATTAATGAGCGGGCGGCGGGCAGGGGAGACAGCGCCTCCATACTTCACCCCAGGCTGTTTCGAGGACTCGGCAAAGATGAATCGCAGAGACAGCAAGAGGTGAGTGCGGGATTCAGCAGGTTCCGGCTCCTCTCCTCTCTCTCTCTGTCTGTCTGCACCGGCTACTCGCTGTTCATGTACATCTAACTCTGCATAGACCCGCTGTTGTGTGAGTGAGATGGTGAGTGTGTGTGTGACTGTGTGTGTGTGTGAGAGGGAGATGGCGAGTGTGTGTGTGACTGTGTGTGTGTGTGAGTGAGATGGTGAGTGTGTGTGACTGTGTGTGAGAGGGAGATGGCGAGTGTGTGTGTGTGTGCGTGTGGGAGATGGTGAGTGTTTGTAGCTTACAAATGGTACAACTTTTGCAGTCAGCATTCAGAAGGCAGGATGGTAAACCACACGTACAAAATAGAGGTTTGGCGAGGTTGCATAGGCAGGAACTGCAGATACTGGTTTACACCGAAGATACACAAAATGCTGGCGTAACTCAGCGGGACGGGCAGCATCTCTGGTGAGAAGGAATGGGTGATATTTCGGGTCGAGACCCTTCTTCAGACTCGAAACGTTCTCCAGAGATGCTGCCTGTCCCGCTGAGTTACTCCAGCATTTTGTGTCTATCTTCAGTGTTTGAGAGTTTGTCAGCCACTTTGACATAACATCTTCTCATGGTGGTGCAGCGGTAGAGTTGCTGCCTCACAGCACCGGAGACCCGGGTTCGATCCCGACCACGGGTGCTGTCTGTACGGAGTTTGCACGTTCTCCCCGTGACCTGCGTGGGTTTTCCCCGAGATCTTCTGTTTCCTCCCACACTCCAAAGACGTACAGGTTTGTAGGTTAATTGGCTTGGTATAAATGTAAATTGTCCCTAGTGTGTGTCGGATAGTGTTAGTGTGCGGGGATCGCTGGTCGGTGTGGACTCGGTGGGCCGAAGGGCCTGTTTCCGCGCTGTATCTCTAAACTCTGCTGTAACGCCGTGCTACACTGTGACAACTCATCAGGACACAACTCCTCCCCACAGCACCCACTTCCTCCTCTCACACCCGAAGCTCTCTCTGGTCGTTAGAGGGCACAGGCTAGAGAGCTTATCTTTAAAGGGATACTTGCAGTCTTGGATGGAGCTGTTCACAAACCAAGCTGTTATGTATCCCGATCAAATGCTTTCTCCAGGGGATGGTGACGCTCTCTCTCCCTCTCTCTCTCTCCCCACGGTGTATATAATAGGGAGTGATTTTACCAACACTGGCTGTGCAGGTGACAGGGACTTGTGGCTGCAGGCTGTGTTTGCACCAGCTGCATGTTCCCAATGCTGACCTTGTGTGTGTGTGTGTGTGTGTGTGTGTGTGTTTGTGTGTGACACTAAGTATTACAGCAACGTGTCTGTAAGGAGCCTGGTTCTACACCCAATATAACATGAGAGGCTATCTAAAGGATAGATTCCGATTCAAACTTATTGTCATTATACAGTGTACAAGTACAGAGACAACGAAATACAGTTCGCATCTCACCCAGAAGTGTGAACACAGAATAATGGAACAGTAAAATATATATATATGTGTTTATACAGTAGCAGGGGGGAGATCAGTCACTGAGGGAAGGAGTGTCTGGGAGGGGTTGACTGGCAGTCACCAAGGTCCGGCAACGGAGAGACCTGTAGCGCCTCCCGGATGGTAGGAGGGTAAACAGTCCATGGTTGGGGTGAGAGCAGTCCTTGACGATGCTGAGCGCCCTCCGCAGACAACGCTTGTTCTGGACAGACTCAATGGAGGGGAGCGAGGAACCGGTGATGCGTTGGGCAGTTTCCACCACCCTCTGCAGTGCTTTCCAGTCGGAGACAGAGCAGTTGCCATACCATACTGTGATACAGTTGGTAAGGATGCTCTTGATGGTGCAGCGGTAGAAGTTCACCAGAGTCTGAGGAGACAGATGGACCTTCTTCAGTCTCCTCAGGAAGAAGAGACGCTGGTGAGCCTTCTTGATCAGAGTTGAGGTATTGTGGGTCCAAGAGAGGTCATCGGAGATGTTGACCCCCAGGAACCTGAAGCTGGAAACGCGTTCCACCTCCGTCCCATTAATATGGATGGGGGTGTGCGTGCCACCCCTGGACCTTCTGTAGTCCACAATGAGCTCCTTGGTCTTCTTGGAGTTAAGGGCCAGGTTGTTGTCAGCGCACCATGTTGCTAGGAGCTGGGCCTCTTCCCTATAGGCGACTCACTAGGTTCATCTCTGGGAAGGATAATGTCCCATGAAGAGGGGCTGGAGAGTTTTTATAAGAAACATAGAAAGTAGGTGAAGGAGTAGGCCATTCGGCCCTTCGAGCCAGCACTGCCAGTGACCACCCAAGAAAGATGTTATCAACCTGGAATGGGCGCAAGGAAGATTTTCGAGATGTTGCCAGGACTCGAGGGTCTGAGCTATAGGGAGAGGTTGAGCAGGCTGGGACTATTCCTTGGAGCGCAGGAGGATGAGGGGTGATATTATAGAGGTGTATGAAATAATGAGAGGATAGCTAGTTTTGTATAAATAGTTATACTTAAGAGGGAGTTAGATGTGGCCCTTGTGGCTAAAGGGGTCAGGGGGTAGGGAGAGGTACAGGATACTGAGTTGGATGATCAGCCAGGATCAAATTGAATGGCGGTGCCGGCTCGAAGGGCCGAATGGCCTACTCCTGCACCTATTTTCTATGTTTCTATGAATAGATCGGGTAGATGCACAATCCTTTGCCCAGAGCAGGGGAATCGAGGACCAGAAGACACAGGTTTAAGGTGAAGGGGAAAAGATTTAATAGGAATCTGAGGGGGAACATTTTCACACAAATGTTGGTAGCTGTGTGGATCGAGCTGTCCGAGGAGGTGGTTGGGGCAGGGACTATCCCAATGTTTAAGAAGCATTTAGACAGGTGCTAAACTATCAGCCTGTGTTAACTGACTATGTGTCAGTGTGATTTTGTGCTAGCCTGCTAGTGTTTAAGGCCATCACAGTTTAAATAGGAGGGAATGGATACGCCATGTTTCGAGGTACATGGGTCAAACGCAGGCAGGTGAGAATGGTGTAGTTGGGACATGTTGGCCGGTGTGGGCAAGTTGGGACTGTTTCAATGCTGTATGACTCAATGACTATATCACTCGATGACGCTGTGCTGGAGTAACTCAGCAGATCACGCATCATCTCTGGAGAACATGGGCAGGTGACGTTTGCGGTCGAGACCATTCTTCATGCTTGAAGACCAGAAGATTGAGCAGTGACCTTTCTCATGACTGGGAGAGTTACCACCAAGCGAACTTGTTGCGTAATAAGGGGCCAGTCGTTAAAACTCTGTTACGTGGTCATTTCTTGTCTCGGAGGGTGGAGAATCTCTGAAACACTCTGTCCGTGTGGCTGGTGGTGGCCAGCGGTAGAGTTGCTGCCTCAGTCGCGGGTTCGATCCCGACTATGGGTGCTGTCTGTATTGGAGTTTGTACCTTCTCCCCGTGACCTGCGTGGGTTTTCTCCAAGATCTTCGTTTTCCTCCCACACTCCAAAGACGTGCAGGTTTGTAGGTTAATTGGCTCAGTGTAAATGTAAAATGTCCTCGGTGTGTGTAGGATAGTGTAAAGGGCCTGTCCCACTTGGCGAATTTTTTTGTCGACTGTTGGTATCATTCACTGACATATCACGTCACAGAAAAAGTCGCGGCGTGATGCGCCGTGATGACAATAAACAATAGACAAATGGTGCAGGAGGAGGCCATTCGGCCCTTCGAGCCAGCACCCGCCATTCAATATGATCATGGCTGATCATCCCCAATCTCTACTCTCCCTACTTCTCTATTCTCAGGTGTTTCCCACTGAGAGTAGGGAAGATTCAAACAAGGAGACATGACATGAGAATTAAGGGACTGAAGTTTAGGGGTAACATGAGGGGGAACTTCTTTACTCAGAGAGTGGTAGCTGTGTGGAATGAGCTTCCAATGAATGGTGGAGGCAGGTTCGTTTTTATCATTTAAAAATAAATTGGATAGTTATATGGATGGGAAGGGAATGGAGGGTTATGGTCTGAGCGCAGGTATATGGGACTAGGGGAGATTATGTGTTCGGCACGGACTAGAAGGGTCGAGATGGCCTGTTTCCGTGCTGTAATTGTTATATGGTTATTATATTATATGGTTAATCAGTACCCCGTTCCTGCCTTCTCCCCATATCCCCTGACTCTGCTATTTTTAAGAGCCCTATCTAGCTCTCTCTTGAAAGCATCCAGAGAACCTGCCTCCACCGCCCTCTGAGGCAGAGAATTCCATAGACTCACCACTCTCTGTTAGAAAAGGTGTTTCCTCGTCTCCGTTCTAAATGGCTTACTCCTTATTCTTAAACTGTGTGGCCCCTGTTTCTGGACTCCCCCAACATCGGGAATGTGTTTCCTGCCTCTAGCATGTCCAAACCCTTAACAATCTTATATGTTTCAATGAGATACCCTCTAAACTCCAGAGTGTACAAGCCCAGCTGCTCCATTCTCTCAGCCTATGACAGTCCCGCCATCCCGGGAATTAACCTTGTAAATCTGTGCTGCACTCCCTCAATAGCAAGAATGTCCTTCCTCAAATTAGGGGACCAAAACTCCGCACAACGTACGCAACGTACGTAGTGACGTGCGGCGTTTCCTCAAGTGTCGCAATATTTTTTTTGTCGGCGTTAGATTTTGAAATGTTCAAAATCTTGTCAGCGACCCTGATACGTCAGTCAATGATGCCGACAGTCGCCGAAAAACTCGCCAAGTGGAACAGGCCCTTAAATGTGCAGAGATGTTGCCTGTCCTGCTCAGTTACTCTAGCATTATGTCTCTGTCCTCGGTGGTCCTGACATGCTTTGCTCTCCCAGTTCAGTTCAGTTTAGTTTATTGTCACATGTATTGAGGTACAGTGAAAAACCTTTTTGCATTATAACCAGTCAGCAGGAAGACAATACATGATTACAATTGATCCAACGCAATGTACAGATACATGATAACGAAATATCGTTTAGTGCAAGGTAAAGTCAGCAGAGTCCGATCAAGGATAGTCCACTGGCACCCTTTCAGCCTGAAACATGGCCTGGCCAATCTCTCCACAGATGCTGCCTGGCCTGCAGAGTTTTTACTTCTAGTTTAGCGATACAGCATGGAAACAGGGCCTTCGGTCAATCAAGTCTGCGCCGACCCCGTACAACGGTTCTATTCGACACACTGGGGACAATTTACAGGGCCCAGTTAACCTGGAAAGCTGTGCGTCTTTGGACTGTGGGAGGAAACTGGAGCACCCGGAGCAAACCCACTTGGTCACGGGGAGAACGTGCAAACTCCACACAGACAGCAGCTGTTGTCAGGATGGAACCCGGGTCTCTAGCACTGCACCATTGTGCCACACACTTCCTTCTTCCAGCACTCGGGATTCCAGCATCTGCGGTCCCTTGCGTTGGCCTTTAGTCTTGGCACGGTGCCAATTTTGGGTCAACAATGTCACTGGGATTTACCAAGGGCGGTGCGATGCATGGGGGAGTAACCATCGATGTTTGAGGGCAGGTAAGGTGATTACCAAGAATTAGCACCGGGGTCAAAGTGAGTGAGCCTGGGGCAGGCTCTCACTTTCACTTCAGTGCTGTGTCACAGCAAGGAAAGGGTTAAAGTGTCTCTCCATCACACACTGTGTAGCTCCTGAACCGACCGTTTCATAAGGTCTTGAGTGATGGGAGCGGAATTAGGCCATTCGACCCGTCAAGTCTACTCTGCCATTCAATCGTGGCTGATCCCGACTGCGGGGGCTGTCTGTACAGAGTTTGTACGTTCTCCCCATGACCTGTGTGGGTTTTCTTCGAGAACTTCAGTTTCCTCCCACACTACGAAGATGTGCAGGTTTGTAGGCTAACTGGCTTGGTATAAATGTAAATTGTCCCCAGTGTGTGTAGGATAGTGTTAGTGTGTGGGGATCGCTGGTCGGTGGGCCGAGGGGCCTGTTTCTGCGCTGTGTCTCTAAGCCAAATGTTCCCAACCTGGGGTAAATTTCACCTACCCTGGGGGTAAATTTGTAGATTCTGGATTTGTACATATTTTTTCTCATTGACTGATTGTGTTTGGTTCTGGTATGTGTACGGTATCTGTTCATCATTAGTTCATAAATAAGTGAAGGAACATTGTTATGTGCTATTAAAGTTGTGTGGGGGGGGGGGGGCGGGAACGAGACGAAACAGGTTAGGAACCCCTGCTCTAGGCTATAGTTTAAATAAAAAATGTATAAGGTGTGACTAGTAGGTTTTCAGATGATACTAAAATAGGTAGTATTTAGTGTTATCTGAAGAAGGGCCTCGACCCGAAACGTCACCCATTCCTTCTCTCCAGAGATGCTGCCTGTCCCGCTGAGTTACTCCAGCACTTTGTGTCTGTCTTGGCTAATATTATCGATAGTGAAGATGGTTATCATAAAATGACATGTGGCTCTTGGTCAGCTGGGCAAGTGGTGCTGTGGAATGGAGTTTAACTAAGAGGTGTTGCATATTGGAAAGTCAAAGCCAGGACAGGACTTTCACAGTGAACATTAGGCCCTGTGGTGTCTTGTAGAGCACAGGTTCAGATTTATTATCGGCACGTACCAAGGTACAGCGAAAAGCGTTGCTTTGCATGTTATCCAAAACCGATCAGATGTACTGTACTGAGATATTATCAGGTCAAACCAGACGACAACAGCTAGAGCAAAGGGGAAGATACAGAGTGCAGAATATAGGTCTCGGCATTGTTGTGCATCAGTTCCAGAGACAAAGTCCAAGTGTCTTAAAGGACGAGTCCCCCCTCCCCCCCCCCCCCCCCCCCCCCCCCCCCCCCCCCCCCCCCCCCCCCCCCCCCCCCCCCCTACCCCCCCCCTCCCTCTTCTTCCCTTTCCCATCAGGCAAAAGATACAGACGTGTGAAAACTCACACCTCCAGATGTCAGTTTGAAGAAGGGTTTCGGCCAGAAACGTTGCCTATTTCCTTCACTCCATAGATGCTGCCTCACCTGCTGAGTTTCTCCAGCATTTTTGTCTACCTCCAGATTCAGGGAACAGTTTCTTCCCAGCTGTTATCAGGCAACTGAACCATCCTACCACAACCAGAGAGCGGTCCTGACCTCCCATCTACCTCATTGGTGACCCTCGGACTATCCTTGATCGGACTTTGCTGGCTTTACCTTGCACTAAACGTTATTCCCTGATCATGTATCTGTACACTGTGGACGGCTCGATTGTAATCATGTATTGTCTTTCCGCTGACTGGTTAGCACGCAACAAAGGCTTTTCACTGTACCTCGGTACAAGTGACCAAAGCATGGATGGGAATCTTGGTGGGCATGGATGAGATGGGCCGAAGGGCCTGTTTACGTGCTGCATGGCTCTCTGACTGGTTTTCTCACATCACTGCCAAATGTCCCAGGCACAATGCTTGGCCCGTGGAGAACCTTTGGTGGTGCAGCGGTAGAGTTGCTGGCTTACAGCGCCAGGGACCCGGGTTCGATCCCAGCTACGGGTGCTGTCTGTGCGGAGTTTGTACATTCTCCACTTGACCCGCGTTGGTTTTCTCCAAGATCTACAATTTCCTCCCACTCTCAAAAGATGTACAGGTTTGTCGATTAATTGACATGGTTTAAATGTAAATTGTCCCCAGTGTGTGTGTAGGATAGTGCAGGAAGGAAGTGCAGATGCTGGTTTAAACTGAAGATAGACATAATATGCTGGAGTAACTCAGCAGGACGGGCAGCATCTCTGGAGAGAAGGAATGGGTGACAATCCTTCATCGGACTCAAGTGATTCAGGATAGTGTTAGTGTGTGGGATCGCTGGTCAGCATGGACTCGGTGGGCCGAAGGGCCTGTTTCTGTGCTGTATTTCTAAACTAAGCCTTCATGTGGTGGTTCTGGGAGGGACTGGGAGGAGGAGGGGGGGGGGGTGGAATGGGAGCCTGTTCCCCACAGATAGGCCAAGAATCCACAGCCATGGATCAGATAAGGTCCCACTTTCTGTTTATCTTGCTGCTGAGCCCTTGGCAGCAGGGTTCCACCCAGTCTCGTGCTTCTTCTTCAATGCCAGGGATAAAGTAGGGCACAGTTTTAGTGCTGCCTTCCTGCACGCTGTCTGGAGTTCTTTAACTTGGGCGCTATCTGTTATTTGGCAGGATGGCAGGGTGGTAACACAGAGGGAGGAGGGCATTCCCCAGAGAAGCCACAGTGCCAGCAATTTCCCATCCTCAGCCCCTACTCAGTATCATTTCAAGTGGGCGCCATAAGGGCCTGTCCCACTTTCACGACCTAATTCACGACCTTTTTTACTCGTGGACATTTTTCATCATGTTGTAAAAACGCCCCGACCTACTTGATGCCACGAGTACCTACGACCAGCATCACGGCCCGCTACGACCTCGTGACGACCATGCTGCGAGTACGAGTCAAGGGCAAACTCGGCAGAGGCCGTGAATTAGGTATGAAACTGGGACAGGCCCGTTACACACCAGCGATATTAATATTGATTTCTCTAACTTCAAGTAGCCCTCTCTCTCTCTCTCCGTCCCCTCCCCCACCCAAGTCGCAGTGTATCAGCTTCAAAGTCGGCTTGTTCAGTCTCATTGTCTGTAACCCATTTTCACCTAGAACACGGCTAACAATGGCCTGTCTCCTTTATCATCATTACTTTTTTTTTGCATATCTTTCATTTGTTCCAACTTAAGAAACAACTGCAGACGCTGGAATAATCGAAGGTGGACAAAAATGCTGGAGAAACTCAGCGGGTGAGGCAGCATCTATGGAGCGAAGGAAATGGGTGTCGTTTCGGGTCGAGACCCTTCTTCGAAGGAATAGGTGACGTTTCGGGACGAGAAACGTGAATAGGTGACGTCACCTATTCCTTTACTCCATAGATGCTGCCTCACCCGCTGAGTTACTCCAGCATTTTGTGTCTGCCTTTTATTTCAACTTAGTTTAGTTTAGAGATCCAGCACGGAAACAGGCCCTTCAGCCCACTGTGGCCACGCCGACCATCGATCACCCGTTCTAATTTATCCCACATAAGATTAAGGTGAGAGGGGGAAAGATTTAATAGGAACTTGAAGGACAAGTTTTTACACAAAGGGTAATGGGTGCATGGAACTGGCTGCCAGAGGAGGTAGTTGAGGCAGGGACTATCGCAAAGTTTTAGAGACATTTGGACAGGTACATGGATAGGACAGGTTTTGAGGCAGAGGGGCCAAACGGCGGCAGGTGGGACTAGTGTAGCTGGGACATATTGATCGGTATAGAGAAGTTGGGCCGAAGGGCCTGTTTCCACACTGTATCACTCACGTTATGTGCGAGGAACCCTGGAGCACCCGGCCCAAACCCACGTGGTTATAGGGGGAACGTGCAAACTCCACACAAACAGCACCCGAGGTGAGGATCAAACTCTGAGGATCTGGCGCTGAGAAGCAGCAGCTCTACCCGCTGCGCGACTGTGCCGCCAAAAGGTTTCAGGGCAGAAAATAAGCAAGGAAATGGTAAGGGCGGGGGGGGGGGGGGGGGGGGGAGAGGGTCTGGTGTGAGGGACACTGGCCCGAGACATGGGGGTGGTCCAGAATGGAACGGTGCTCTGGACTTGGTTAGGGTCATTTGCCCTGGGTGGGATGGTGGGGTGGGGGATTGGGGTCAATAGACAATAGACAATAGGTGCAGGAGGAGGCCATTCAGCCCTTCGAGCCAGCACCGCCATTCAATGTGATCATGGCTGATCATCCACAATCAGTACCCCGTTCCTGCCTTTTCCCCATATCCCCTGACTCTGCTCTTTTTAAGAGCCCTATCTAGCTCTCTCCTGAAAGTATCCAGAGAACCTGTCTCCACCGCCCTCTCAGGCAGAGAATTCCACAGACTCACCACTCTCTGTGAGAAAAAGTGTTTCTTCGTCTCCGTTCTAAATGGCTTACTCATTCTTAAACTGTGTGGCCCCTGGTTCTGGACTCCCCCAACATCGGGAACATGTTTCCTGCCTCTAGCGTGTCCAAGCCCTTAACAATCTTACATGTTTCAATGAGATACCCTCTCATCCTTCTAAACTCCAGAGTGTACGAGCCCAGCTGCTCCATTCTCTCAGCATATGACAGTCCCGCCATCCCGGGAATTAACCTTGTGAACCTACGCTGCACTCCCTCAATAGCAAGAATGTCCTTCCTCAAAATAGGGGACCAAAACTGCACACAATAGTCCAGGTGTGGTCTGTCTGGCGTGGGTAGCTGGCTGGGTAGCTGGGGAGGGATGCTGCTGTTGCCTGGGTTAGCATTGTTTGCCCATGGTGGGATGGGCTTGGTGTGGGTTCTTTGTCCCAGGGTGGGTCAATCATTGTGATCAAGGCTGATCGTCCCCTATCAATAACCAGTGCCTGCCTTCTCCCCATATCCCTTGACTCCACTAGCCCCTAGAGCTATATCTAACTCTCTCTTAAATCCATCCAATGACTTGGCCTCCACTGCCCTCTGTGGCAGGGAATTCCATAAATTCACAACTCTGGATGAAAAAGTTTTTTCTCACCTCAGTCTTAAATAACCTCCCCTTTATTCTAAGACTGTGGCCCCCAAGTTCTGGACTCGCCCAACACTGGGAACATCTTTCCTGCATCTAGCTTGTCCAGTCCTTTTATAATTTTATATGTTTCTATAAGATAACCCCTCATCCTTCTAAACTCCAGTGAATACAAGCCTAGTCTTTTCAATCTTTCCTCATATGACAGTCCCGCCATCCCAGGGATCAATCTCGTGAACCTACGCTGCACTGCCTCAATCACAAAGATGTCCTTCCTCAAATTAGGAGACCAAAACTGTCCACAATACTCCAGATGTGGTCTCACCAGAGCCCTATACAGCTGCAGAAGGACCTCTTTACTCCTATACTGAAATCCTCTTGTTATGAGTTGGGTGTGTGTTGAGGTTAGTGTGCACTGAATTGTGAGTGTCCTAGTGTACTGAGTGTGTGCACTGTGTGAGTTGAGTGTGCCCCAGTGTGGTGTGTGCATACAGTGGAGCAGGCACTAATAGTGTGAGCTAACACAGGCCAGTTCTCGACCTTTGCTTGTGAAAATGCTGGTATTTAGAGCGGCTGAGACTCTAGTTCCTTCCTGCTTATCTTGCTGTGATCGCTGCTGCCACAGTTTCATTATTGATTGCACCAGCGCGCCCCAGATACCGAGGCAATGTGCGGTCTCTCGTTTCATGTCAGCTCAGGACCTCTGGCTGCGGCCTCCACCATTGGATATCAGTCGTGTTGGTGTGTGTGGGTGTGTGTGTGTGTGCGCGCGCAGGAAGGAACTGCAGATGCTGGTTTAAACCGACTATAGACACAAAAGGCTGGAGTAACTCAGCGGGACAAGCAGCATCTCTGGAGAGATGGAATGGGTGACGTTTCGGGTCGAGTCCCTTTTCAGATTAGTGAGGTGTCTACCCGAAAGGTCACCCATTCCTTCTTGCCAGAGATGTCTTTTATCTACCAATGTCACTTTTATATTTTTTTACCTTAACTTAATCCTTGTAGTATTATTGCTGAGGTGACCCTTGTCTTGTCAAACACATTTCATTGTACGGTTGACCCTGTGTCAATAGACAATACACAATCGGTGCAGGAGTAGGCCATTTGGCCCTTCGAGCTAGCACCGCCATTCAATGTGATCATGGCTGATCATCCCCAATCAGTACCCCGTTCCTGCATTCTCCCCATATCGCCTGATTCCGCCATCTTTAAGAGCCCTATCTAGCTCTCTTGGAAGTATCCAGAGAACTGTGAGACTGGTTAAAGGATGAGAGTGCAGGAAGCATACAAGGGGGGAGGGGAGGGGGAGTGGAGGGGGACGTCGGTAGAAGTTACTTAAAGTTAACGGCCTGTCCCACGTGGCCGTCATTTGCGACTCATTTACGCGTTATATGTAAATTAGGTGAAGCATGGGTTGCGCATGGTGTGTCGTGGAATCGTATGCGGTGGCACGCGGTATCGAGCGGGGCTCCAGGATTTAGTACAGGAACGAATCCTCGTGCGCCACCTGCATGATGTATCACGTACGCACACGCTGACGCATTGGGTATGCACGCTGACATCCCGACGTATCGCGTGGTGACGCATGGTTACGTCCCCGTGCGTCAACGTCCTTGCATCGACATCCTGCCGTGCGCCGCGGGATATCCTAATGACATCACGCGCACCAGACGGCTGTGCTGACACGTGATTTGCGCACTAAGTCGCACATCACGACGCGTCGACCTATTTTACATATGACACGGCGCAAATGATGGCCAAGTGGGACAGGCCCTTTAGAGAATTCAACGTTAGACACTGCTGGGTTGCTAGCTGCCCATGATAAATATGTGGTGGTGTTCCGATGAGAAATGTGAGGGGTATGGGTGGGTGAGGTCGGATGGAGAAGGAGAAACGTTAGCTCCCAGTGGCACATGGAACTACAGATCCTGGTTTACAAAACCAGACGAGTGGGTGGCACGGTGGCACAGCGGTAGAGTTGCTGCCTTAACGTGCTTGCAGCACCAGTGACCCGGGTTCGATCCTGACTACGGTTGCTGTCTGTACGGAGTTTGTACATTCTCCCCGTGATCTGTCTGGGTGGGATTTCTCCGAGATTTTTGGTTTCCTCCCACACTGCTGAGTTCTGAGGTAACAAAGTTGCCCGGAGTTATGGGGAGAAGGCAGGAGAATGGGGTTGAGAGGGAAAGATAGATCAGCCATGATTGAATGGCGGAGTAGACTTGATGGGCCGAATGGCCTAATTCTACTCCAATTGTTATGACCTTGTGACTTGTGCAGCTGTATCATGTTGTGACACCTTGCGTCCCTCAATGTCCGTTGTGACTTAAACCTAGAGCCTTGTTCAACCCCAACCGCCACACAGTAAAGTCCAAAATACTGTTTGCCTTCCTGAGCACCAGCAGTATTTGCATGTCTCCTCTCTGTTCAGTGCAGTTTATTGTCACGTGTACCATGGTGAAGTGACGAGCTATTGTTGCGGGCTAACCAGTCAGCAGAAAGACAATACACGATTACAATCGATCCATTTATAGTTTATAGACACATGAGAAGGGAATATCGTTTAGTGCAAGGTAAAGCCAGCAAAGTTCAATCAAAGATATTCTGAGGGTCACCAATGAGGTAGATAGTAGGTCAGCATTGCTCTCTGGTTGTGGTTGGATGATTCAGTTGCCTGATAACAGCTGGGAAGAAACTGACCCCAAATCTGTTTTCACACTTCTGTATCTTTTGCCAGCTATTAATCATCCGTTCACACCGGTTCATGAGTCATAGGCGCATTCAAGAATCTATCTCTGTCTTTAAAATATCCACTGACTTGGCCTCCACAGCCTTCAGTGGCAAATAATTCAACAGATTCACCACCCACTGACTAAAGAATTTCCTCCTCATCTCCTTGCAAAAGGAACGTCCTTTAATTCTGAAGTGTGGAACCACAGCGAGTGTTCTAGAACAGAGAGATCTGGGAGTGCAGGAGCGGGGTTCCTGAAAGTGGGGTCAGGTGGACAGGGTGGCAAAGGTGGCATTTGGCATGCTTGCCTTCATTCGGAAGGGTATTAAGTACAAAGGTTGGCACATCATGATGCATGGGTACAAGTTGTTGGTGAGACCACTCTTTCAGTATTGTGTGCAGTTCTGACCACCCAGAGTTTTAGACTTTTGCTTTAGATTGGAGGCACGGTGGCGCAGCGGTAGAGTTGCTGCCTCACAGTGCCAGAGACCAGGGTTCGATCCTGACTACGGGTGCTGTCTGTACGGGGTTTGTACGTTCTCCCTGTGACCGCGTGGGTTTTCTCCGGGATCCCCGGTTTCCTCCCATATTCCAAAGACATACAGATTTGTAGGTTAATTGGCTTGGTATAAGTGTAAATTGTCCCGTGTGTGTGTGTGGGGATCGCTGGCACAGACTCGATGGGTTGAAGGGCCTGTTTCCGTGCTGTATCTCTAAACTAAACATACAGGGCAGAAACAGGCATTTTTGCCCACAGACCATACCGACCACTGTTTTCCCCCCCCCCCCCCCCCCCCTTTTTCCCCCCCCCCCCCTCCCCCCCCCCCCCCCCCCCCCACCCACACACACCCGCACCCCCCCCCCCATCTAATACTATCCCACGCACACTATCCTACACACAAAGGACAATTTACCAACTTCTGAAGACAATTAACCCAGAAATCTGTTCATCTTTGGAGTGTGGGAGGAAACCGGAGCACCCGGAGAAAACTCATGCAGGTCACGGGGAGAACATGCAAACTCCGTACAGACAGCACCCGTAGTCAGGATTGAACTCTGGTCTCTGGCGCTGTGAGGCAGCAACTCTACCGCTGCACCACCCCAGCTGCAGGAAGGGTGTCTATGATGGAAAGGGTGCAGAAGAGATTCACCAGGACTTGCGGGCTTGAGTTATAGGGAGAAGTTGGATAATGGTGATACGCCATGGAAGCAGGCCCTCCAGCCCAACCTGCCCACACTGACCAACAGGACCCATCACTGAGGAACGGTTTCGGCCCGAAACGTTGCCTATTTCCTTCCCTCCATAGTTGCTGCTGCACCCGCTGAGTTTCTCCAACACTTTTGTCTACTCTAGGTCCCATCTACACTAGTCCCACCTGCCTGCATTTGGCCCATATCCCTCTAAACCTGTGCTATCCATGTACCTATCTAAATGTTTCCTAATCGCTATCTTTAAGAGCCCTATCCAGTTCTCTCTTGGAAGTATCCAGAGAACCGGCCACAACCGCCCTCTGAGGCAGAGAATTCCACACACTCACCGCTCTCTGTGAAAAAAGTGTTTCCTTGTCTCCGTTCTAAACGGCTTACTCCTTATTCTTAAACTGTGGCCCCTGGTTCTGGATTCCCCCAACATCGGGAATATGTTTCCTGCCTCTAGCGTGTCCAAGCCCTTAACAATCTTATATGCTTCAATAAAATCCCCTCTCATCCTTCTAAACTCCAGAGTGTACAAGCCCAGCTGCTCCATTCTCTCAGCATATGACAGTCCCGCCATCCCGGGAATTAACCTTGTAAACCTACGCTGCACTCCCTCAATAGCAAGAATGTCCTTCCTTAAATTAGGGGACCAAAACAGCACACAATACTCCAGGTGTGGTCTCTCTAGGGCTCTGTACAACTGCAGAAGGACCGCTTTGCTCCTATACTGGGCTCCTCTTGCTATTAAGGCCAACTTGCCATTCGCTTTCTTCACTGCCTTCTGTACCTGCATGCTTACTTTCATAGACTGATGAACAAGGACCCCTAGATCCCTTTTCCCAACTTGACACCATTTAGATAGTAATCTACCTTCCTGTTTTTGCCACCAAAGTGGGTAACCTCATATTTATCCGCATTAAACGTCATCTGCCATGCATCTGCCCAACCTGTCCAAGTCACCCTGCATTCTCATAGCATCCTCCTCACAGTTCACACTGCCACCCAGCTTTGTGTCATCTGCAAATTTGCTAATGTTACTTTGAATCCAAATACAATAGTAGCATCTTTATCTACAATGCGCTCTTCCCCCCCCACCCCTGGCGGCGACCAGCGTTGACGGAAGACCTCCAGAGTCCCCGTGGACACTGTGTTCCCCCTCCAGGGACACGCGGGCACGGACGTAGGCCCGGTAGAGGGGCAGGCAGCCGACTCTCGTGTGACCATTGACCGCCAGCTGCCTGGACCCATGGATGGTCCACCTCTCTCTCTCATGTTGTAGGAATTGTACAGGGGCATAAGTTGCTGCTTTGTGCATGACCCTGCATCTCCATCCCCATCACCTGTCCAGGTGTAGCTCAACCATGGACCTACCTGGCACAAAGACATACACAGTGGACACATCACCAGATGTCCATTGAAACAGTCTTGAAGATCAGAAGCACTTGAGTGGCACGGTGGCGCAGCGGTAGATTTGCTGCCTCACAGCGCCAGAGACCCGGGTTCGATCCCGACTATGGGTGCTGTCTGTACGGAGTTTGCACGTTCTCCCCGTGACCTGCGTGGATTTTCTCCAAGATTTCGGTTTCCTCCCACACTCCAAAGACGTGCAGGTTTCTCGGTTAGTTGGCTTGGTATTAGTGTAAATTGCCCCTAGGGTGTGCAGGGTAGTGTTAAGGGTCTGTCCCACTTTCACAACCTAATTCACGACCTCTGCCGAATTTGCCCTTGACTCCTACTCGCAGCATGGTCGTCACGAGGTCATAGGAAGGTCACAGGTAGGTTGTGATGGGGGTTGGACAGGCTAGATGCAGGAAGATTGTTCCCGATGTTGGGGAAGCCCAGAACAAGGTGTCACAGTTTAAGGATAAGGGGGAAATCTTTTAGGACCGAGATGAGGAAAACATTTTTCACACAGAGAGTAGTGAATCTGTGGAACTCTCTGCCACAGAAGGTAGTTGAGGCCCGTTCATTGGCTATATTTAAGAGGGAGTTAGATGTGGCCCTTGTGGCTAAAGGGATCAGGGGGTATGGAGAGAAGGCAGGTACAGGATACTGAGTTGGATGATCAGCCATGATCATATTGAATGGCGGTACAGGCTCGAAGGGCCGAATGGCCTACTCCTGCACCTATTTTCTATGTCTATGTTTCTATGTAATGCTGGTCGTAGGTACTCGTGGCATCAAGTAGGTCGGGGCGTTTTTCTAGCCTGATGGAAAAATGTCCACGAGTAAAGATGTCGTGAATTAGGTTGTGAAAGAGGGACAGGCCCTTTAATGTGCGGGGATCGCTGGTCGGCATGGTCTCGGTGGGCCGAAGGGCCTGTTTCCACGCTGTATCTCTAAACTTTCAGCCTCGCTGAGAATTTGATTAAAATGGTTGCAAAGTGGCTTTGCCGAGAAAACTGAGTGTAAACAGATTTTGTGCAGAGATTGTGGGTTAGATTTTAGAAAAAAAAAAACACTTCACGGCCTCTACTCACTGACTTCCACGAGCAAAACCAATTTAGTATCTGGCTTGCCGTCTGACTGTAGGTTCCAAGAAATGTAATCTTTTGGGCAGCTACTGTGCAGAATCTAGTCAAATGCTTTTCTAAAGGACATGACGACACCATCTATTACCCCAACACCCTCCACAATCTAATTCATGACCTTCTCAAAATATTCAACAAAAGTTGTGGGGCAGGACCTCTCTCACACACTAAGATAGACACAAAAAGCTGGAGTCACTCAGCGGGACAGGCAGCATCTCTGGAGAGAAGGAATGGGCGACTTTTCGGGTCGAGACCCTCCTTCAGAAGCTTCAGAGTTTAAAGTTGTGAGTCGAGACCCAAAACGTCACCCATTCCTTCTCTCCAGAGATGCTGCCCGTCCTGCTGAGTTACTCCTGCTTTTTGTGTCTATCTTCGGTGTAAACCAGCATCTGCAGTTCCCTCTAACACATACTCTCTCGCACTAAACTGTGCCGACTATCCCTGATGAGTCCATTGTGGCGGCCTGCATCACACTGCCACTTGGTGGTGCCGGCAGAAACCATAGTGTAGTTTGAGAAGATGTTGGATGGGCACATGGATTTACAGGCACTGGAGCGATGGTGAGATCAGATCAGCTTGGCATCAAGTCTGGCACAAACAATGTGGGCCGAAGGGCCTGTTTCTGTGCTGTACTGTTCTATGGCCTATGAAAGAGTTGGGCTGAAGGGCCTGTTTCCACTGCTCTATGACTCTTATCCAGGGAACCACTAAACTCTATCTGGATGCCCTTTAAAAGACCCCGTGTTTTACGGTAGAGTTGCTACCTCACAGCCCCAGAGACCCTGACTACAGATGCTGTCTGTACGGAGTTTATACGTTCTCCCCGTGACCTGTGAGTTTTCTCCGGATTCCTCCCACACTCCAAACACGTGCAGTTTTGTAGGTTAATTGGCTTGGTATAAATGTAAGTTGTCCCTAGTGTGAATTGAATTGAAGGGCCTGTTTCCATGCTATATCTCTAAACTAAACTAACCTATAACATATAACAACCATTTAACAATTACATCACGGAAACAGGCCATCTCGGCCCTACAAGTCCGTGCCGAACAACTTTTTTTCCCTTAGTCCCACCTGCCTGCACTCATACCATAACCCTCAATTCCCTTCTCATCCATATGCCTATCCAATTTATTTTTAAATGATACCAACGAACCTGCCTCCACCACTTCCACTGGAAGCTCATTCCACACCGCTACCACTCTCTGAGTAAAGAAGTTCCCCCTCATGTTACCCCTAAACTTCTGTCCCTTAATTCTGAAGTCATGCCCTCTTGTTTGAATCTTCCCTATTCTCAAAGGGAAAAGCTTGTCCACATCAACTCTGTCTATCCCTCTCATCATTTTAAAGACCTCTATCAAGTCCCCCCCTTAACCTTCTGCGCTCCAGAGAATAAAGACCTAACTTATTCAAACTATCTCTGTAACTTAGTTGTTGAAACCCAGGCAACATTCTAGTAAATCTCCTCTGTACTCTCTCTATTTTGTTGACTAACCTGGCCCTACCAGTTGTTCTTTAACTTGCGTGACAGGGTCTCCATGTTCCCCTCAGACCCACCAATTGCTGCAACCCATTGCTCTGCCCCCACTCTCACCCTGCCACCTCCCACCCCCCCCACACTCCCACCTTTCCGCATTCCCACCCCCAAGCCCCCCACCCCCAAACCACACCAGCTTAAAACTGTCTGTGAAGGAGAATTCATTCCAGGAGGAATGGGATTGATGGAATTGTCGTGCAGGGTCTTGATGGGCCAAACGACCTCCGCCCTCTGTCTCAGTCAGTTCGAGGGAAGTTTCTTCCAAGATGGCGCCCACCCCAGGCTGGCTAATGGCGAGCTGGCAGATCCCTTCTTACAATCGCTTCACGCTCTTAACTCTCAGCTCCTACAGAAACATTACTTGTACCCTGTAAATGGCTCGATTGGAAACATGTATTGTCCTTCCGCTGACTGGATAGCACACAACAGCTTTTCACTGTACCTCGGTACACCTGACAAACTAAAATGTAACTAAAATTAAGAGATTGGACAGGATAGATGCAGGAAAAATGTTCCCGATGTTGGGCGAGTCCAAAACCAGGGGTCACACAGTTTAAGAATAAGGGGTCGGCCATTTAGGACTGAGATGAGGAAACACTTTTTCATCCAGAAAGTTGTGAATCTGTGGAATTCTCTGCCACAGAAGGCAGTGGAGGCCAATTCACTGGATGTATTCAAGCGATATAGCTCTTCGGGCTAACGGAATTAAGGGATATGGGGAGAAAGCAAGAGCAGGGTACTGATTCTGGATGATCAGCCATGATCATATTGAATGGTAGTGCTGCCTCGAAGGGCCGAATGGCCCACTCCTGCACCTGTTTTCTGTTGCTATGTTTCAATGTTTAACTGTAGCTCCACTGGCTCACAAAGAGCTGGAGTAACTCAGCATCTTTCAGCATGTTCAGCATCTTTCCAGAGATGCTGCCTGACCCGCTGAGTTACTCCAGCTTTTTGTGTCTATCTTTGATTTAAACCACCATCTGCAGGTCTTTCCTGCACATCTACACTGGCCCATTGTGCAGCAGGTAGTGCTGCTGCCTCACAGCGCCAGAGACTCTGGTTCAATCCTGACTTGTGGTGCAGTCCGTGTGGAGTTTGCACCTTCTCCCCGTGACTGCATGGGTCTTCTCCGGGTGCTCCGGTTTTTATTAGGTGGGTGACAATAGACAATAGGTGCAGGAGTAGGCCATTTGGCCCTTCGAGCCAGCACCGCCATTCAATGTGACCATGGCTGATCATCCACAATCAGTACCCCGTTCCTGCCTTCTCCCCATATCCTCTGACTCCGCTATTTTTAAGAGCCCTATCTAGCTCTCTCTTGAAAGCATCCAGAGAACCGGCCTCCACCACCATCTGAGGCAGAGAATTCCACAGACTCACAACTCTCTGTGAGAAAAAGTGTTTCCTCGTCTCCGTTCTAAACGGCTTACCCCTTATTCTTAAACTGTGGCCCCTGGTTCTGGTCTCCCCCCAACATCGGGAACATGTTTCCTGCCTCTAGCGTGTCCCTGGGGCCAGTTGATGAGAATGTCGGGAGCAGGAAATGGGACGAGTGCTGGATCGGTATGTATCGGTGCTTGAAGGACATTCTTGTCATAGAGGGAGTACAGAGAAGGTTCACCAGACTGATTCCAGGGATGGCAGGACTTTCATATGAAGAAAGACTGGATAGACTCGGCTTGTACTCGCTAGAATTTAGAAGATTAAGGGGGGATCTTATAGAAACGTACAAAATTCTTAAGGGGTTGGACAGGCTAGATGCAGGAAGATTGTTCCCGATGTTGGGCAAGTCCAGAACAAGGGGTCACAGTTTAAGGATAAAGGTGAAATCCTTTAGGACCGAGATGAGAAAAACATTTTTCACACAGAGTGGTGAATCTGTGGAACTCTCTGCCACAGAAGGTAGTTGAGGCCAGTTCATTGGCTATATTTAAGAGGGAGTTAGATGTGGCCCTTGTGGCTAAAGGGATCAGGGGGTATGGAGAGAAGGCAGGTAATGGATACTGAGTTGGATGATCAGCCATGACCATGTTGAATGGTGGTGCAGGCTCGAAGGGCCGAATGGCCTACTGCTGCACCTATTGTCTATGTTTCTAACATGCACTCAATGGGCTGAAGGGCCTGTTACTTGTGGTTTAGACACTTTTCCACACACTTAGCACGCAAAGCAGTAACATGTTTGCATTAAAATTTGCTTCTGAAATTTGGTCTTATCCATATTGCGTGTCTAATATTACCAATGCAAATTTCTGGCTTCTCCTCACCTCAATGTAAGGTCAAATATCACTGCTTCATAAATAAGATTATCGGTTGAAAAATACAGCAGGGAAACAGGCAACAGGCCCTTCACCCACCAAGTCCATGCTAACACCCACCAAGTCCATGCTAACCATCGATCACCAGTTCACACTTGTTCTATGTTATCCCATTTACACATCGAGACCCTTCTTCAGACCCTAGTCCGAAACGTCGCCTATTTCCTTCGCTCCATAGATGCTGCCTCACCCGCTGAGTTTCTCCAGCATTTTTGTCTACCTTCGATTTTCCAGCATCTGCAGTTCCTTCTTAAACATTAGTTCCATGTTATCCCAGTCAATATACAGAAGCCTTTAGACTTTAGAGATAGCGCGGAAACAGGCCCTTCAGCCCACTGAGTCACTGCAGACCAACGATCACCTGTACACTAACACTATCCCACACACTGGGGACTGTGTGCAGAAGCTGATTAACCCGTACGTCTTTGGAGTGGGGGAGGGAAACCGGGCACCCGGAGAAAACCCACGTGGTCCCACCTTTCAAATTCTGACCAATATTTTAATACTTTTTAAATTTGAAAAAAAAAACATGAAATTTTTTTAAAATATTTTTAATAGACAAAAATGTAGATGTCTTTCATCAGCTTCGATGTTAATTTGCTCGGAACCAAAAGTATCAGGGTAGACGAGACAATATAGAAACTATACTGTTTGCTAAAAGAGCATCGCCAGAAACATCGAAACATAGAAAATAGGTGCGGCAGGAGGCCATTCGGCCCTTCGAGCCAGCACCGCCATTCAATATGATCACGGCTGGTCATCCAAAATCAGTACCCCGTTCCTGCTTTCTCCCCGTATCCCTTGATTCCGTTAGCCCTGAGAGCTAAATCGAACTCTCTTGAAAACATCCAGTGAATTGGCCTTCACTGCCTTCTGGTGTACCACCTTTCTGTCCTGGGTATCATCAGTCTGAAGAAGGGTCTCGACCTGAAACGTTGCCTATTCCTTCGCTCCATAGATGTTGCCTCACTCGTTGAGTTTCTCCAGCAATTTGGTCTACCTTCCATTTTTCCAGCATCTGCAGTTCCTTCTCAAAACACAAAAAGCTGGGCTAACTCAGCGGGACCGGCAGCATCTCTGGAGAGAAGGAATGGGTGATGTTTCGGGTCAGTCCATAGAAGGGTCTCGACCCGAAACGTCACCCATTCCTTCTCTCCAGAGATGCTGCCTGTCCCGCTGAGTTACTCCAGCATTTTGTGTCTATCCGGTTTAAACCAATATCTGCAGTTCCTTCCTACACTTTGGATATGGAGGGATATAGATCACAAGTAGGTGGTGGAGAATGTATCTTGGCATTCTAGTACATGGATATTGTGGGCCGAAGGGCCTGTTCCTATGCTGTGCTGTGCTATGGGTAGGTGGAAATGGATGCTGGGGAAATGGATATCCACCAGGACACAGAGGCAGGGACTATCGCAACGTTTAAGAAACAGTTAGACAGGTACATGGATAGGACGGGTGTGGAGGGATATGGACCAAACACAGACAGGTGGAATTAGTGTAGATGGGACATGTTGGCTGATGTGGGCAAGTTGGGCTGAAGGGCCTGTTTCCACGGTGTATCACTCTATGACTCTACCCCCCCTGCAGAGCAGGGGACCATTGCAGGATGAGCTGTAAGTGGAGCAGGAAGGGGAGTGCTGGCATATCAATGAGGCAAGACACCCACAAAATGCTGGAGTAACTCAGCGGGACAGGCAGCATCTCTGGAGAGAAGGGATGGGCGACGTTTTGTGTCGAGACCCTTCTTCAGAAGGTGTAGATGGGGATGATTTCCCATTCCTCCACCCATTCCTTCTCTCCAGAGATGCTGCCTGTCCCGCTGTTACTCCAGCATTTATGTCTATCTGCGGTTTAAACCAGCACCTGCACATATCAGTGACGCAGGAATACAGGTGAGGCGTGAATCTGAGCTTCTCTTCCCGAGGCTGATGTACAAACCCGCCCTCCCGTCCGTAGACGTGCTGAATCACCCTGATGCCGCGATGTACTCTTGTCTCCAGCACACAGTCCAAACAGGATGAACTGCTGCAGGGTACACTGCCAGGCAGGACAATCCCTGCATTGATCAGGCTGTGTTATCCCCTGCCGAGAGACCAACGTGTTTAATTACCAAGCACTCGGTGAACAGAACAATAGCATTGTTGGGTGGCCGAAGGAAGTGCAGATGCTAGTTGACGAAAAAAGGGAACGCAAAGTACTGGAGTAACTTGGCTTTAGGCTGCGTCTCCGGGGAATGAGGACAGGTGACGTTTCGGGTCTGGACCCTTCTTCTGATTCAGGTGGATAGAGGTGAGGGGGGGGAAGGGGGTGTGTGTGTGTTTCTTTGGCAGATGGGTGAACAAAGGCTACAGATGCAGAGGTAGTGAGGAGCCAGAGGGTGGTGAATCTGTGGGATTCTTTGCCACAGGCAGCTGTGGAGGCCAAGTCAGTGGAATATATTTAAGGCGGAGATTGATAGATTCTTGATTAGTACGGGTGTCAGGGGTGAAGGGGAGAAGGCAGGAGAATGGGGTTAGGAGGGAGAGAGAGATCTGCCACGATTGAATGGCGGAGTAGACTTGGATAGGCCGAATGCCTAATTCTGCTCCGAAAATGTATGAACATGAGTGAAGGGGTGAAGCCAGAGGAAGGGATATGGGTAGTTGGGGATGGGATGAGGGGTGGAAGAGGGAAATGGGTGTGGATGCGGAGAGTTTCTCCAGCATTTTATGTCTACCTTTGAGGGGGAGGGGGGGATGGGGGGGGAGGGGCATATGTTATTTATGTATAAGGTGCCTAAATTTGGAGAAATCAATGTTAATAAAGTGTCGTAAGGAACTGCAGATGCTAGTTTATGTCGATGATAGACACAAAGTGCTGGAGTAACTCAGCAGGTCAGGCAGCATCAATGGAGAAATAGATGACGTTTTTGGGTCTTCAGTGTGAAGAAGCTCTACCTGACCGTACACTTTCTCTGCAAGTGACATCACAGGTAGCTAGGGTGGTCTTCTTCCTTCTTGTCGAGTCCACACGTACACAAGATCAGAAGTTGTTCAGCCAGAGCTGAACACACGCTCAGCATCTGCACACAATGATGTCTGCCTTGTTGCTTCTTGTGCGTGCTGGTGGAAAGATTGGTGGAGACGAGGCTGCGATGTGATCTCTCTTCCCTTGACCCCAGCTAGGATGGCAACGAAGGCTTTTGGTCTTCCTCGGCCCACTGCCAACAATGGACCATTGTGGGCTCCGCCTTCCCTTGATCAGCGTTGTTTGTTGCATATCTTTCACCCATTTGTTCCACATCAGTGGTACAGAGGAGATTTACTAGAATGTTGCCTGGGTTTCAACAACTAAGTTACAGAGAAAGGTTGAACAGGTTAGGGCTTTATTCTTTGGAGCGCAGAAGGTTAAGGGGGGACTTGATAGAGGTTTTTAAAATGATGAGAGGGATAGACAGAGTTGACGTGGAAAAGCTTTTCCCACTGAGAGTAGGGAAGATTCAAACAAGGGGACATGACATGAGAATTAAGGGACTGAAGTTTAGGGGTAACATGAGGGGGAACTTCTTTACTCAGAGTGGTAGCTGTGTGGAATGAGCTTCCAGTGAAGGTGGTGGAGGCAGGTTCGTTTTTATCATTTAAAAATAAATTGGATAGTTATATGGATGGGAAGGGAATGGAGGGTTATGGTCTGAGCGCAGGTATATGGGACTAGGGGAGAATATGTGTTCGGCAGGGACTAGAAGGGTCGAGATGGCCTGTTTCTGTGCTGTAATTGTTATATGGTTATATGGTTATATCAGTCTATATCTCTCCTTTCAATCTCCACTGACTCTCGGTCTGCAGAAGGGTCTTGACCTGAAACGTCACCCATTCCTTCTCTCCAGAGATGCTGCCTGTCCCGCTGAGTTACTCCAGCATGTTGTGTCTATCTTCAATGTTCACACAGCCAGGTTGTTAGCTGCCCAAGCGGAATATGAGGTGCTGTTTGTGTGTGGCCTCACTCTGACAAGGGAGGAGTTAGATTGTTTAATGCAGCGTAAAGAACAATTCAGCCAGGTAGCTTTGTACAGCTTCGTTCAAATGAAAGTTGATCACAATCCTGTGTAGTTAAAAACACCTCCCCCGCCTTCTCCCAGAAAGAGAGGGAGGGAGGGAGAGAGAGAAAGGGAGGGAGAGACAGAGACAGAGGAGAGAGACGGAGACAGAGGTAGACAGATGGGGGGAGAGGGAGAAGGGGAGAGAGAGAGGGAGGGACAGATAGACAGAGAGAGAGAGGCACAGGCGGGGGAGAGGGGGAGAGGGAGGGAGAGAGAGGGGAGGAGAGAGAGGGGGGGGGGGAGAGAGAGACAGACAGACAGGCCCAGATTGAGAGAGACAGGCCCAGATTGAGAGAGACAGAGAGACAGAGGGGGGAAGGAGGGAGAAGGGGGAGAGAGAGAGAGGGAGGAGGAGGGAGGGAGGGGGGGGAGAGAGGAGAGAGAGAGGGGGAGACACAGACAGACACAGAGAGACGGAAAAGAGAGAGAGAGGCAGAGGGGGGAGGGGGGGAGAGGGTAGGAGAAGGAGGAGAGGAGAGAGGGGGAGACACAGACAGACACAGAGTGAGATAGAGAGAGAGAGAGAGACACAGATGGGGGGAGAGGGAGGGAGAGAGGAGGAGGAGAGAGGGGGGGAGGGGGGGGGGAGAGGGAGAAGGGGGGGGGGAGAGAGGGAGAGAGGAGGAGACGAGGAGGGAGGAGGGGGGGGGGAGGAGTGACAGCCAGTCCCTCAATGGAAAGAGTGATGTCTTTATCTGCGGCCTGGTGCTGCTAGGAGTAATGTCTTTGGGCTGGTGTTCCTGCCGGGATTGAAGCTTGCCCTGTGGCCAGGGTATTTCATCAGCACGGCAACTCCCCTTGGGGGGTCTTTGAGCAGGAAAAACAATTAACCGGGCTGCGGGCGGGCGAGTGGGGGAGCTGGGATGCCTCTGGAGATTGGCCACTGACATCAGAACAACGTGAGCCTCAGACAGGCACGTGAAGCTGGAGTAACTCAGCGGGTCGGGCAACATCTGTGGAGAGAAGGAATGGGTAACGTTTCCGGTCGAGACTGAGACCCTTACCCAGGGGAGAGGGCTTTTGACTCGGTGAGCTCCCACAGCCTCTATCTTCCCAGCTGACGACAGGAGCTGGACAGAACCATGATGGGCCCTGAAGTGAGTCTTGTCTTAGCTTCCTTACCTGCATGTGACGCTGAACAGGGGACTGCGTGTCCATTTCACTCCCACGGGACCTCATTCAGTATTAGCCATCTGCAGTTGTACCAGAAGGTACAAAGAGTTTCAATAGTCATGTTACATCAGGCGGACATTATAATACAGTAGCGGCATCATGATAGCCCTGTCCCACGGTACCAGTTCATTCCAAGAGCTCTCCCGAGTTTACAAAAAATCAAACTTGTGGTAAGCACGGAGAATGAACGTAGCGGGTACGTCAGAGCTCGGGGACGTCTCTTAGCGGCTCGTAACGCTAACGGCAGGTATTCGGGAAGACTCGCTAACGGCAGGTACTCGGGAAGACTCGTGAAGGTTTTTCAACATGTTGAACAATGTCCACGAGAGCCCCGACTACTGACGAGCGGCCATTACCGTAAATCTCCGAGTTGGAATCAGGGCAAACTCGGGAGAACTCTTGGAATGAACTCGTACCGTGGGACAGGGGTTTTATCTACAATACGTGCGCCTGCCCCGCGGGGACCGGCGTAAACGGATGGCCTCTACAGTCCCCGTGGACACCGCGTGTGTTCCCTCTCCAGGGACACGCGGACACGGGTCTACCGTAGGCCCGGTAGAGGGGCAGGTGTTACCATCGACCGCCCGCGGCCTGGACCCGCGAATGTCCATCGTGGCCAGGCCCAGGAGCAATACACTATAGGTGCAGGAGTAGGCCATTCGGCCCTTCGAGCCAGCACCGCCATTCAATGTGACCATGGCTGATCATCCCCAATCAGTACCCCGTTCCTGCCTTCTCCCCATATCCCCTGACTCCGCTATTTTTAAGAGCCCTATCTAGCTCTGTCTTGAAAGTATCCAGAGAACCGGCCTCCACCGCCCTCTGAGGCAGAGAATTCCACAGACTCACCACACTCTGTGAGAAAAAGTGTTTCCTCGTCTCCGTTCTAAATGGCTTACTCCTTATTCTTAAACTGTGTGGCCCCTGCTTCTGGACTCCCCCAACATCGGGAAAATGTTTCCTGCCTCTAGCGTGTTCAAGCCCTTAATAATCTTGTATGTTTCAATGAGATATCCTCTCATCCTTCTAAACTCCAGAGTGTACAAGCCCAGCAGACTGACAGGGAGATCCAACTCCCCCCCCCCCCCCCCCCCCCCCCCCCCCCCCCAGGGCTGTCCAAACTGCTCCCCGTACAGCAGACCTCCCACCTCACCCGACAAATCACTTTACAGTTTAGTTTATTGTCATGTGTACCGAGGTACAGTGAAAAGCTTTTGTTGTGTTCTAACCAGTCAGCAGAAAGACAACACAAGATTACAATTGATCCATTTACAGAGTACAGATACATGATAAGGGAATAACGTTTAGTGCAAGTCAGCAAAGTCCGATCAAGGATAGTCCGATGGTCACCAATGAGGTAGATAGTGGTTCAGCTCTCTGGTTGTGGTAGGATGGTTCAGTTGCCTGATAACAGCTGGGAAGAAACTGCCCCTGAATCTGGAGGTGTGCGTTTTCACACTTCTGTACCTTTTGCCCGATGGGAGAGGGGAGAAGAGGGAGTGGCGAGGGGTGCGACTGGTCCTTGATTTTGCTGCTGGCCTTGCCGAGGCAGCGTGAGGTGTAGATGGAGTCAAATAGGAACCAGAGTTTGAATTAGGAGCTATCAGGTGGTGAATCTGTGCTATTCTTTGTGGAGGCCACATGTCAGTGGAATATATTTAAGGCAGAGATAGATAGAATCTTGATTAGCACGGGTGTCAGGGGTTACGGGGAGAATGCAGGAGAATGGGGTTAGGAGGGAGAGATAGATCAGCCACGATAGAATGACGGAGTAGAATTGATGGGCCGAATGGCCTGATTCTGCTCCTATCACTTATGACGAGTTTAAGAAAGAACTGCAGATGCTGGAAAAATCAAAGGTAGACAGAAAATGCTGGAGAAACTCAGCGGGTGAGGCAGCATCTATGGAGCGAGGGAAGACAGGACAAAACTCTGGAGAGAAGGAAGACGTTTCGGGTGGGCTCGCCTCTGTCACTCCCTTCCGCCCGCTGGGGCCACCAAGACTTATAAGATTGTTAAGGGCTTGGAGAGAGCTAGATAGGGCTCTTAAAGATAGCAGAGTCAGAGAGCTAGATAGGGCCCTTAAAGATAGCGGAGTCAGGGGATATGGGGAAAGGCAGGAACGGGGTACTGATTGGGGATGATCAGCCATGATCACATTGAATGGCGGTGCTGGCTCGACCACCGAACAGGCGTCACCCCGCGAGTCTGGACCAGGGACCACGGGCTCCATGATGTTCAAGTCCCACAGTTGGAGCTTCCAATGTCAATCCCCAGCAAGAGGCTGCCAGCTCCTCGATGTTAGGCCACAGGGTGGGCGGAGATACTATACGGAAACAAATTGCATCCCCGTGGAGGAGATTAAAAAAGTTTCCTCCACCCCCTACGTACTACAAAACTAAAGATCTAAGGATGAGTGTCTATCTTTGGTTTAAAACGGCACTTAACAGCGACCTAATCCGCGAGTTCTGGCGAGTTTGCCCTCGACTCATACTCGCAGCATGGTCGACACGAGGTCGTAGGAGGTCTTTGGTAACTCTCCTTCATGCTCGAGAGTGGTCCCCGCGTACTCGAGGCCTCAGCTAGGTCGTGACATTTTTTTTCAACATGCTGAAAAATGCCCGCAAGTGAAAACAAGGTCGCTATGGACAGAATCGATACTTTTTGTAGACATAGGTTTAGTCGTAGTAGGTCGGCATGTTAGTCGTAGGTAATCGAGGGTAGTTGAAGGTAGTCGTGGATAGTCTTCATCATAGTTGAAGGAGCTCTTCAACATGTCACTTTTTCAAACTCTTCTAAACTTGCCAATTAGGTTGCGAAAGTGGGACAGTCTCTTTAGTTTAACGTCATGTTTGGCATGGACATTGTGGGCTGAAGGGCCTGTTCCTGCACTGTTCTATATGCTGTAATGCAGCATTTTTTATTTTTTTTGGATCATTGGGTATCAGCATGAGGATACACAATGGACTGTTGATGATAGGTGGCTTGGTGGCACAGTGGTAGAGTTGCTGCCTCCCAGCGCCGGAGTCCCAGGTTCGATCCTGACTGCAGGTGCTGTCTGTACGGAGTTTGTACATTCTCCCCGTGACCTTGTGGGTTTTCTCCGGGTGCTCCAGTTTCCTCCCATGGCTACAATCGAGCTATTTACATGATAAGGGAATGACGTTTACTGCAAGGTAGAGGCAATAATCTCCCATCAAGATAGTCCGAGGCTCCCTGTTGAAGTAGGTAATAGTTCAGGACTGCCCCCTTCCATCGACACCCCTCCCTCCAGCTTTACCTTAAACTTCTCCTCTCCTGTTCATATCTGACATGCTTTTGTCTCACAAGTTATATGAGTAGATTTAGGCCATTCGGCCCATCGAATCTATGCCATTTTCCCGCCTTCTCCCCATAACCCTTAACACCCGTTCTAATCGAGAATTTGTCTATCTCTGCGTTAAAAATATCCACTGACTTGGCCTCCACAGCCCTGTGTGGCAATGAGTTCCACAGATGAACTACCTTAGCGCCTCTAGCCTCTGTCACTTGCCGCATCCATCTGCCAGAATCACACACAATGCTCAAACTGCGGTTATAACTAATGTTGTAAAATTGCAACATAGCGTTGCAACTTCTGTGTATAAAACAAAGTGTTGGAGGAACTCAGCAGGCTCGGTGTTGGAAGGTCCAAGCCCTTCATCAGACGTTTAGATTGATGATCTTTCAATGGGACTTTGTGAGGGCTTTTAGTATGTTGCGTTTATTGTCACGTGTACTGAGGTACGGTGAAAAGCTTTTGTGGAGCGGGGCGAAAGATTTAATGGGAACTTAATGGGCCTGTCCCACTTCAACCCCTGTCCCACTGTACGAGTTCATTCCAAGAGCTCCCCCGAGTTTGCCCTGATTCAAACTCGGAGATTTACGGTAATGGCCACTCGTCGGTACTCGGGGCTCTCGTGGACGTTTGTCAACGTTGAAAAATCTTCATGAGTCTTCCCGTGCTTACCTGCCGTTAGTGAGTCTTCCCGAGTACCTGCTGTTAGACTTACGAGCCGCTAAAAGACGCCCCCGAGCTCCGACGTACCCGCTACGTTCATTCTCCGTGCTTACCACGAGTTTTTTTTTAAAAACTCGGGAGAGCTCTTGGAATGAACTCGCAACGTGGGACAGGGCTACTTGGTGATTGTTCAGGCGACAGCCAGCGACTGTCAAGTTGAAAATCCGTCAACTGGAACGGCGACTGGCGGAGTGAACACACACACACACACACGCGCACACAGACACACAGACACAGACACACACACACAGACACACACACACGCACACACACACACACACACATCGTTTCCTTCACTAGCCCGTTATGCAAGTGGGGGGAGCGCTGTCTGAGTGAAATTCACACGGTGCAAAGCCAATGTGATAGAAACATAGACAATAGGTGCGGGAGTAGGCCATTCGGCCCTTCGAGCCTGCACCGCCATTCATGGCTGATCATCCAACTCGGTATCCTGTACCTGCCTTCTCTCCAGACCCCCTGATCCCTTTAGCCACAAGGGCCACATCTGACTCCCTCTTAAATATAGCCAATGAACTGTGGCCTCAACTACCTTCTGTGGCAGAGAATTCCACAGATTCACCACTCTCTGTGTGGGAAAAAATGTTTTTCTCATCTCCGTCCTAAAAGATTTCCCCTTTATCCTTAAACTGTGACCCCTTGTTCTGGACTTCCCCAACATCGGGAACAATCTTCCTGCATCTAGCCTGTCCAACCCCTTAAGAATTTTGTATGTTTCTATAAAGATCCCCCCTCAATCTTCTAAATTCTAGCGAGTACAAGCCGATACAGACACACACCGCGATTGGACAGCTAAAGCAGTGGGGAGAAGGGGGGGGAGAAGGAGTGGAGATCATTTTTAAGAACTCAGAGATACACGGCTGTGAAACTCGGCGGACATTAACATTACCGGTCGGTTATCCTTTGCTTCTGAAAACTACTGCTTACGTTTTTTTTTTGCCAATGAAATTCACCGGTCAGCACCGGCTCCAACCTACGAGAACCTTCGACCTCCTGGCGACCCCACTTTTTAAGAAGGGAGGGAGAGAGAAAACCCATTACAGACCAGTTAGTCTAACATCGGTAGTGGGGAAACTGCTAGAGTCAGTTATTAAAGATGGGATAGCAGCACATTTGGAAAGTGGTGAAATCATTGGACAAGGTCAGCATGGATTTACGAAAGGTAAATCATGTCTGACGAATCTTATAGAGTTTTTCGAGGATGTAACCAGTAGCGTGGATAGGGGAGAACCAGTGGATGTGGTGTATCTGGACTTCCAGAAGGCTTTTGACAAGGTCCCACATAAGAGATTAGTATACAAACTTAAAGCACACGGCATTGGGGGTTCAGTATTGATGTGGATAGAGAACTGGCTGGCAAACAGGAAGCAAAGAGTAGGAGTAAACGGGTCCTTTTCACAATGGCAGGCAGTGACTAGTGGGGTACCGCAAGGCTCAGTGCTGGGACCCCAGCTATTTACAATCTATATTAATGATCTGGATGAGGGAATTGAAGGCAATATCTCCAAGTTTGCGGATGACACTAAGCTGGGGCGCAGTGTTAGCTGTGAGGAGGATGCTAGGAGACTGCAAGGTGACTTGGATAGGCTGGGTGAGTGGGCAAATGTTTGGCAGATGCAGTATAATGTGGATAAATGTGAGGTTATCCATTTTGGTCGCAAAAACGGGAAAGCAGACTATTATTTAAATGGTGGCTGATTGGGAAAGGGGGAGATGCAGCAAGACTGATTCCTGGGATGTCAGGACTGTCTTATGAAGAAAGACTGGATAGACTTGGTTTATACTCTCTAGAATTTAGAAGATTGAGAGGGGATCTTATAGAAACTTACAAAATTCTTAAGGGGTTGGACAGGCTAGATGCAGGAAGATTGTTCCTGATGTTAGGGAAGTCCAGGACAAGGGGTCACAGCTTAAGGATAAAGGGGAGATCCTTTAAAACCGAGATGAGAAGAACTTCTTTCACGCAGAGAGTGGTGAATCTCTGGAACTCTGCCACAGAGGGTAGTTGAGGCCAGTTCATTGGCTATATTTTAGAGGGAGTTAGATGTGGCCCTTGTGGCTAAGGGATCAGGGGGTATGGAGAGAAGGCAGGTACGGGATACTGAGTTGGATGATCAGCCATGATCATATTGAATGGCGGTGCAGGCTCGAAGGGCCGAATGGCCTACTCCTGCACCTAATTTCTATGTTTCTATGACCCACTAGAACCTCCTGTGGACCCACCTATGGCACGAGAATTCTCGCCACTCTCCATGGCGGCTTCATTCTAGTCGCGGCTAATTTTTCAACCTAGCCATAATGAGGAACGCATCACGATCACGAAGGCAACTCCCCGGCAACCACCCGCGAACATGTGGTGACCATGTGGCCACTGCATAGTCTCCTGCAGTCACCTAAGTGGGACGGGCCCATATTTTCACAGGATCATGAATAGATCGGTTAGATGCACCCTGCCTCTTGCCCAGAGTAGGGGACTTGGGAACCAGAGGGCACAGTTTTAAGATGAGGGGAGAAAGATTTAAAAGGAATCTGAGGGGTAACATCTTCACACAAAGGACGGTGGGTGTATGGAACAAGCTGCCAGAGGAGGTAGTTGATGCTGGGACTATCCCAACGTTTAAGAAACATTTAGACAGGTACATGGATAGGACATTTTTAGAGAGATAAGGGCCAAATGCAGGCAGGTGGAACTAGTGTAGTTTATTCCACATGTTCCCTGAACTTCTTCTCTTTTAATGTCAAGTTTTTACGCCTTACCCTTCCTCGTCTTTGAGTCTCCCGCTCCCTTGGATCTCATTCTGAAGAAGGATCTCGACCCTGAAACGTCACCCATTCCTTCTCTTGCCTGGCCCGCTGAGTTACTCCAGCATGTTGTGTCTTATCTTTGGTGTAAGCCAGCATCTGCAGTTCCTTTCTACACAAGAATAGGCTCTTCGGCCCACAATGTCTGTGGCTAACGTGGTGCCCAACAACTCTTGTCTACCTGCACATGGAACAACGCAGCACAAGGACAGGCTCTTTGTTTGTACCATTTTACACAAAAGTACACGTAATCCATCTCCTTCCATTCCCTGCGTATCCATGTGCTTATGTAAAAGTATCTCATATCCCACTGTTATATCTTACCTGTGGATCCAAAATACACCAGAGTTGAAGCAGGATATCCCAATTAGGACATTTCCCACCCAGGAATGGGTGGGTTAACCTATGATGAGCGTTTGTTGGCACTGGGCCTGTACTCGCTGGAGTTTAGAAGAATGAGGGGGGACCTCATTGAAACGTACAGAATAGAGAAAGGCGTGGATGTGGAGAGGATGTTTCCACTAGTGGGAGAGTCTAGGATTAGAGGGCATAGCCTCAGAAATAAAGGATGTTTTTTTAGGATGGAAATTAGGAAAAATTTCTTTAGTCAGAGGGTGGTGAATCTGTGGAATTCTTTACCACATTAGGCTGTATGGAGGCCAAGTCATTGGATATTTTTAAGGCAGAGATAGATGGATTGTTGATTAGTACGGGTGTCAGAGGTTATGGGGAGAAGGCAGGAGAATGGGATTAGGAGGGAGAGATCGATCAGGCATGATTGAATGGTGGAGTATAATTGATGGGCCGAATGGCCTAATTCTGCTCCTATCACTTAATTAGCTGCTCAATCAGGCCCATAGATGACTGAAACAGATCCATCGAGTTCCTGTTGAAGTTCAGCATCTATTCACACTATGCAACAGCCTGAAGAAGGGTCCCGACCCAAAACATTGTATATCCATGTACTCCATTGATACTGCCTGGCCTGCTGAGTTTCTCCGGCACCTTGTGTTTCTTTGCTCAAGATTCCAGCATCTACAGATCGGTTAGTTTGCTAGTTTTAGAGATACAGCACGAAACAAGCTCTTCAGCCCACCGAGACCGTGCTGACCAGTGATCCCAGCGCACTAACACTATCCCACACACACTAGGGACAATTTACACATACACCAAGCCAATTAACCTACAAACCTGTACGTCGTTGGAGTGTGGGAGGAAACCGGAGATCCTGGAGAAAACCCACGCGGGTCACGGGGAGAACATGCAAACTCCGTACAGACAGCACCCGTAGTCGGGATGGAACCCAGGTATCCGGCACTGTGAGGCAGCAACTCTACCGCTGTGCCGCCCTTGTGTCTACCTATTTGCAGTAATCATTCTGAAGAATGGATCCGATCCGACACAAAGCACCGTCTGTCCATTCCCTCCACAGATGCTGACTGACCGACCGAGTTCCTCCAGCACTTTGTTTATGGCTCGAGATTCCAGCATCTGCAGTCTCTTATGTCCCAACTCGTTTCTGGGGCCATTGTTCTGATTCCAGAGGTGCTGCCCTGTGAGTGGGGATCCACTCTGACTCTTTGTCATGGTGGCCTGGCTATTAGTTATCCCTCTTCAACAATGGGCACCGGTGGCACAGCGGTACAGTTGCTGCCTCACAGCGCCAGAGTCCTGGGTTCGATCCTGACCACGGCTGTACGGAGATTGTTCATTCTCCCCGTGGCCAGCGTGGGTTTTCTCCGGGTGCTCCGGTTTCCTCCCACACCCCAAAGACGTACAGGTTTGTAGGTTAATTGCTGCTGTAAAATTGCCCCTATCGTTGGACGGCGATCAATGGACGGCCCGGACTCAGTGGGCCGAAGGGCCTATTTCTTCGCTGTATATCTAAACTAAACTAAGAGAGGGTTAGATTTAGCTCTTCGGGCTAACAGAATCAAGGGATATGGGGGAAAAAGCAGGAACGAAGTACTGAATTTGGATGAAACCCTCCTTCAGTCTGAAGAAGGGTTTCGGCCTGAAACGTCGCCTATTTCCTTTGCTCCATCGATGCTGCTGCACCCGCTGAGTTTTTTCCAGCACTGCAGTTTCTTCTTAAATACTGAATTTGGATGATCAGCCATGATCATATTGAATGGCGGTGCTGGCTCAATGGGCCGAATGGCCTACTCCTGCACCTATTTTCTATGTTTCTATACTAAACAATGAAGGGTAGTGAGCTGTAAAAGGAAGATAAGATGAGCTAAGTACCACAGCTCTGACTGATCCAGGTTCGATCCTGACCTGTGCTGCTGTCTGTGTGGGGTTTGCATGTTCTCCCTGTGACCACGTGGTTAGTTGGTCTTTGAAAACTACCTCTGGAGTAGCTGGGTGGTGGGGGAATCAGAAGGGGCAGGTGGAAGGCAAGTGGGGAATGGGACTGAAAGGATTGCATTGAAAGCTAGTCTAGACTAATGGGGCTGAATGGCCTTTTATGTGGTAAAGAAAGATGTAAACATGGGAATGGTGAGTTTCTAAGTGATAGGAGCAAAATTAAGCCATTAAACCTGTTAAGTCTATTTCTCCATTCAATCATGGCTGATCTATCTCTCCCTCTCAACCACACTTAATGGATATTTTTAAGGCAGAGAGAGATAGATTCTTAGGTACACAAAAAGGCTGGAGAAACTCAGCGGGTGTGCAGCAGCATCTAAGGAGCGAAGGAAATAGGCAACGTTTTGAGCCGAAACCCTTCTTCAGAGAGATAGATCCTTGATTAGTACGGGTTTCAGGGGTGAAGGGGAGAAGGCAAGAGAATGGGGTTGGGAGGGAGAGAGAGATGAGTTGTGATTGAATGGCGGAGTAAACTTGATGGGCCGAATGGCCCTAGTTCCGCTCCTTTAACTTAGGTAGTCACGATGTCATGAACAGTGGCTAAAGCAGCCACGGTCTTGCGTGATCGCGGGGAGGGGGGGGGTTGCCAAACACCGGAGGTTTTGTGCTTGGAGTGGCCCAGGCTGTGGGGCGGTGAATGTGTTTCGGTCTTTCTGCATCTGCTGCACAGTGACGGGAAGCGTTGCCCAACACTAGTGTCTCAATAATGTGGAAGGAAGTCAGTCGCCCAGATCACATCACCACAAGCACATCAGGCAACTGAGGAAGGACGGCAGGGGGAGGGAGGGGTGGGGGATGGGAGAGAGCCACTCTATACCTACACCTTTGCAAACCCTTACCATATTTGGAATACATATTTAATTAATGCATTGTGCAAACTGCAGCCCCATATTTTGACCAGGGCACCAAGGCATGCTGCACTGTCAGATGCATTGTTTCCTGCAGGCCTTGCAGTGTTCCATGCATTGTTTCCTGCAGGCCCTGCAGGCCTTGCAGTGTTCCATGCATTGTTTCCTGCAGGCCCTGCAGGCCTTGCAGTGTTCCATGCATTGTTTCCTGCAGGCCTTGCAGTGTTCCATGCATTGTTTCCTGCAGGCCCTGCATTGTTCCCTGCAGACCCTGCATTGTTCCATGCATTGTTCCCTGCAGATCCTGCATTGTTCCCTACAGACCCTGCATTGTTCCATGCATTGTTCCCTGCAGACCCTGCATTGTTCCCTACAGACCCTGCATTGTTCCATGCATTGTTTCCTGCAGGCCCTGCATTGTTCCATGCATTGTTCCCTGCAGGCCCTGCATTGTTCCATGCATTGTTTCCTGCAGGCCCTGCATTGTTCCATGCATTGTTTCCTGCAGACCCTGCATTGTTCCATGCACTGTTCCCTGGAGGCCCTGCATTGTTCCATGCATTGTTCCCTGCAGGCCCTGCATTGTTCCATGCATTGTTCCCTGCATACCCTGCATTGTTCCATGCATTGTTTCCTGCAGACCCTGCATTGTTCCATGCATTGTTCCCTGCAGACCCTGCATTGTTCCCTACAGACCCTGCATTGTTCCATGCATTGTTTCCTGCAGGCCCTGCATTGTTCCATGCATTGTTCCCTGCAGACCCTGCATTGTTCCATGCATTGTTTCCTGCATACCCTGCATTGTTCTATGCATTGTTCCCTGCAGACCCTGCATTGTTTCCTGCAGACCCTGCATTGTTTCCTGCAGACCCTGCATTGTTCCATGCATTGTTCCCTGGAGGCCCTGCATTGTTCCATGCATTGTTCCCTGCAGGCCCTGCATTGTTCTATGCATTGTTCCCTGCAGGCCCTGCATTGTTCCCTGCAGGCAGCATTACTTGGACGGATGTAAAGGACAGTTTTGAAGATCGAAACAAAAAGCTGGAGTAACTAAGAGGGTCAGGCAGCATCTCTGGAGAGAATGAATGAGTGACGTCTCGGGTCGAGACCCTTCTTCAGACTCAAGAGGGAAGGATAGATCAGCCATGATTGAATGGCGGAGTAGACTTTTTCGTTTAGCTTAGAGATACAGCATGGAAACAGGCCCTTCGGCCCACCGAGTCCGCACCGACCATCGATCCCTGCACATTAACACTACCCTACACCCACTAGGGACAATTTACATTTACACCAAGCCAATTAACCTGCAAACCTGTACGTCTTTGGAGTGTGGGAGGAAACCGAAGATCTCGTAGAAAACCCGGGCGATCACGGGGAGAAGGCACAGACAGTACCCGTAGTCAGGATCGAACCCGGGTGTCCGGCGCTGCAAACGCTGCAAAGGCAGCAACTCTACTGCTGTGCCACCATGCCACCCTTAATGGGCCGAATGGCCTAATTCTGCTCCTAACACTCATGAACTTATGAATAGTGGGTCAGTGGTAAATGGCCTTTTTGTGTATGAAGAATGGCCTCGAACCGAAACGCCACCTATTCCTTTTCTCCAGAGATGTTGTCTGACCCGCTGAGTTACTCCAGCTTTTTGTGTCTATCTTTGGTGTATGCCAGCATCTGCAGTTCCTTCCTACACTCAGTTTCGAAGAATGCGGAAGTCTGCCTGACGCCCTGACCCGTATTTATCTAAAGCTCTGCAGCTCAGGCCGATTCGAATCTCGCTGGTCACTGCACAGAAATAAGCTATTCAGCCCATCGAGTCCGTGCTAGCCCTGGGTCCACTCTATGGACTTTAGAGATATAGCACGGAAACAGGCCCTTCTGCCCACTGAGTCTGCACTGACCAGCAATCCCCGCATGTTACCACTATCCTACAAACACTAGGACAATATACAATTTTACCAAAGCTAATCGACCTACAAACCTGTTCTTCCCTGCTCCGGTTTCCTCCCACACTCCAAACATCTACAGGTTTGTAGGTTAATGGGCTTGGTGTAATTCTAAATTGTCCCTAGTGTGTGTAGGATTGTGTTAATAGAAAAATAGAAACATAGACAATAGGTGCAGGAGGAGGCCATTCGGCCCTTCGAGCCAGCACCGCAGCGATGCAGCGAGACCTGGGTGTCATGGTACACCAGTCATTGAAGGTAGGCATGCAGGTGCAGCAGGCAGTAAAGAAAGCGAATGGTATGTTAGCTTTCATTGCAAAAGGATTTGAGTATAGGAGCAGGGCGGTTCTACTGCAGTTGTACAGGGTCTTGGTGAGACCACACCTGGAGTATTGCGTACAGTTCTGGTCTCCAAATCTGAGGAAGGACATTATTGCCATAGAGGGAGTGCAGAGACGGTTCACCAGACTGATTCCTGGGATGTCAGGACTGTCTTATGAGGAAAGACTGGATAGACTTGGTTTATACTCTCTAGAATTTAGGAGATTGAGGGGGATCTTATAGAAACTTACAAAATTCTTAAGGGGTTGGACAGGCTGGATGCAGGAAGATTGTTCCCGATGTTAGGGAAGTCCAGGACAAGGGGTCACAGCTTAAGGATAAGGGGGAAATCCTTTAAAACCGAGATGAGAAGAACTTTTTTCACACAGAGAGTGGTGAATCTCTGGAACTCTCTGCCACAGAGGGTAGTTGAGGCCTGTTCATTGGCTATATTTAAGAGGGAGTTAGATGTGGCCCTTGTGGCAAAGGGGATCAGGGGGTATGGAGAGAAGGCAGGTACAGGATTCTGAGTTGGATGATCAGCCATGATCATATTGAATGGTGGTGCTCTCGAAGGGCCGAATGGCCTACTCCTGCACCTAATTTCTATGTTTCTATGTTTCTATTCATTGCGATCAAGGCTGATTGACCCCAATCAATAACCCGTGCCTGCCTTCTCCCCATATCCCTTGATTCCACTAGCCCCTAGAGCCCCTAATGTGCGGGGATCGCTGGTCGGTGCGGACTCAAAGGGTCTGTTTCCGCGCTGTGTCTCTGAACTAAAGTAATGGGTAAAACTCTCAGTGGAATATTTATAATAATATATCTGTGATTGGGAGTAGCCGATAGAAGTATTGGTGTCTACCACCAATATTCTGGCAACTGGTGTACCCCCACCTTCTTTAATCCATGCAAAATGAAGAGAGCGCACTTGAAATACTCCCCCGAGAATGTGGCGCCTTGGCCGGGTGCGGCGGCCGATCTGGACCTCATCAGGACTTCCGCGGCCGATCGCGGGTCGACTCTGCCCCTTGCGGCCGGGGCTCTGGAACTCCGGCCCGGCCCGAGCCGGCAGATCCGTTCCCATAGCCGACTTCCGAGGCCGACTTTGCCGGCCGGTATCTCGGCCCCTTGGCGGTCTAGGCGGACCGTTCTGGTACCGTTGGACTCCTCTCGGAAGGCTGTGACCTCTGTTGGTCCGGCAAAACGGATAATCCAGCAAGGCTCTGGATACAATCACACCTTTGTTTTAATGGAAAGATAGCCTGGAAAAACTCGGAAGATGCGATGGTATAAGTGTTAAGGTGAAGGGGGCAAAGTTTAAAGGAGGTAGACAAAAGTGCTGGGGAAACTCAGAGGGTGAGGCAGCATCTATCACCCGCTGAGTTTCTCCACCACTTTTGTCTACCTTCGATTATCCAGCATCTGCAGTTCCTTCTTAAAAAAAGTTTAAAGGAGGTTGTTTTCGCTGGTTGAGGGGAGAACAGATGGACCTATGTAAAATGATGAGAAGCACAGATAGGGTGGATGGTCGGCATAGACCATAGGCCCTGTTTCCATGCTGTATCTTTCAATCAATCTCTTGCCCAGAGTCAGTGAATCAAGGGCCAGAGGACATAGGTTTAAGGTGAAGGGGGAAGATTTAATAAATATCTGAGGGGTAGCCTTTTCACACAAAGGGTGGTGGGGGTATGGAACAAGCTGCCTGAGGAAGTAGTTGAGGCGTTTAAGAAACCGTTGGACAGGTACATGGTTAGGACATGTTTGGAGAGATGATGGTAAAATTCCCGGGATGGCGGGACTGTCATACGCTGAGAGAATGGAGCGGCTGGGCTTGTACACTCTGGAGTTTAGAAGGATGAGAGTGGATCTCATTGAAACATATAAGATTGTTAAAGGCTTGGACACACTAGAGGCAGGAAACATGTTCCCGATGTTGGGGGAGTCCTGAACCAGGGGCCACAGTTTAAGAATAAGGGGCAAGCCATTTAGAACGGAGACGAGGAAACACTTTTTCTCACAGAGAGTGGAGAGTCTATGGAATTCTCTGCCTCAGAGGGCGGTGGAGGCAGGTTCTCTGGATACTTCCAAGAGAGCTAGATAGGGCTCTTAAAGATAGCGGAGTCAGGGGATATGGGGAGAAGGCAGGAACGGGGTACTGATTGGGGATGATCAGCCATGATCACATTGAATGGCTGGCTCGAAGGGCCGAATGGCTTACTCCTGCACCTATTGTCTATTGACCAAACGCGGGCAGGTGGGGGCAAGTGTAGCTGGGGCATGTTGGCTCGTGTGGGTCGAAGGGCCTGTTTCCATGTTATAACCATATAACAATTACAGCACGGAAACAGGCCATCTCGGCCCTACAAGTCCGTGCCGAACAAATTTTTTTTCTCTTAGTCCCACCTGCCTGCACTCATACCATAACCCTCCATTCCCTTCTCATCCATATGCCTATCCAATTTATTTTTAAATTATACCAATGAACCTGCCTCCACCACTTCCACTGGAAGCTCATTCCACACCGAGTGAGTAAAGAAGTTCCCCCTCATATTACCCCTAAACTTCTGTCCCTTAATTCTGAAGTCATGTCCTCTTGTTTGAATCTTCCTTATTCTCAAAGGGAAAAGCTTGTCCACATCAACTCTGTCTATCCCTCTCATCATTTTAAAGACCTCTATCAAGTCCCCCATTAACCTTCTGCGCTCCAGAGAATAAAGACCTAATTTATTCAACCTTTCTCTGTAACTTAGTTGCTGAAACCCAGGCAACATTCTAGTAAATCTCCTCTGTACTCTCTCTATTTTGTTGACATCCTTCCTATAATTGGGCGACCAAAATTGTACACCATACTCCAGATTTGGTCTCACCAATGCCTTGTACAATTTTAACATTACATCCCAACTTCTATACTGTATTGTACAATTAATGTTTTATGACTGTGACTCTATGGTCAAGTTAAAACTACCATTTCTAACAACTTTGGACTTGAATCATACAAAATGGCACTGGTGACGTGGCAACTCTTATTCATCATCTTGGTGTCATCTACTATTCCGACACTCTTGTACTGACGTATGATTGAAGTGTGAAAACGAACGCACACACCTCCAGATTCAGGGACAGTTTCTTCCCAGCTGTTATCAGGCAACTGAACCATCCTACCACAAACAGAGAGCAGTCCTGAACTACTATCTACCTCATTAGAAACCCTCGGACTATCCTTGATCGGACTTTACTGGCTTTACCTTGCGCTAAACATTATTCCCTTATCATGTATCTGTACACTGTGGACGGCTCGATTGTAATCATGTATTGTCTTTCCACTGACTGGTTAGTACTGGTTAACAAAAGCTTTTCACTGTACCTCGGTACACGTGACAATAAACTAAACTCAAATAGAGTAGCATTTTTACGGAACTGTACGGGAAAATGAATTTCATTGTACCATTGGACAAGTGACTGAAAACTATCTTTGAAATATTATATTGAGGGACAGGTGGAGAAACCAGCCGATATTGGGGCAGCTTAGAAGGACAAAATATCACCTTTATTCCCAAGCCGAGATGTTGACCTTCTTTGTGATTTTTGTTCCTTAAAGCTGTTTAAATCCTTCTTATTTAACAGACAATTAGCTGTTCTGTTGGGTTCAAGTAACACAGTTATGACCAGCGACCCCCACACACCAGTCATTGAAGGTAGGCATGCAGGTGCAGCAGGCAGTGAAGAAAGCCAATGGTATGTTAGCTTTCATAGTATAGGAGCAGGGAGGTTCTACTGCAGTTGTACAGGGTCTTGGTGAGACCACACCTGGAGTATTGCGTACAGTTTTGGTCTCCAAATCTGAGGAAGGACAATATTGCCATAGAGGGAGTGCAGAGAAGGTTCACCAGACTGATTCCTGGGATGTCAGGACTGTCTTATGAAGAAAGACTGGATAGACTTGGTTTATACTCTAGAATTTAGGAGATTGAGAGGGGATCTTATAGAAACTTACAAAATTCTTAAGGGGTTGGACAGGCTAGATGCAGGAAGATTGTTCCCGATGTTGGGGAAGTCCAGGACAAGGGGTCACAGCTTAAGGATAAGGGGGAAATCCTTTAAAAACGAGATGAGAAGAACTTTTTTCACACAGAGAGTGGTGAATCTCTGGAACTCTCTGCCACAGAGGGTAGTCGAGGCCAGTTCATTGGCTATATTTAAGAGGGAGTTAGATGTGGCCCTTCTGGCTAAGGGGATCAGAGGGTATGGAGAGAAGGCAGGTACGGGATACTGAGTTGGATGATCAGCCATGATCATATTGAATGGTGGTGCAGGCTCGAAGGGCCGAATGGCCTACTCCTGCACCTATTTTCTATGTTTCTATACACTATCCTACACACACTAGGGACAATTTACAATTTCACCGAAGCCAATTAGCCTACAAACTTGTACGTCTTTGGAGTGTGGAAGGAATCCGGAGCACCCAGAGAAAACCCACGTGGTCACTGGGAGAATGTACAAACTCCGTACAGGCAGCACCCGCAGTCAGGATCGAACTTGGGTCTCTGGCGCTGTGAGGTGCTGACTGTACGGAGTTTGCACACTCTCCCTGTGATCTGTGTGGGTTTTCTCCGAGATCTTCCGTTTCCTCCCACACTCCAAAGACGTACAGGTTTGTAGGTTAATTGGCTTGGTGTATGTGTAAATTGTCCCTAGTGTGTGTAGGATAGTGTTAATGTGCGGGGATCGCTGGTCAGAGCGGACTTGGTGGGCCGAAGGGCCTGTTTCCGTGCTGTATCGCTAAACTCAACTACACTAAACTAAACAAAAATGCTGATACCTAAAGCAAAACTCTGCAGATGCCGTAAATCTGAAATTAAATTGATTGGCACAAAAGTGCGTAGTATTGTAGATAGTGAAGGTGCTTGTTCAAAATTGCAGCAGGATCTTGAGTTGGGCTGAGGAATGGTTGATGGAATTTAATATAGAGATATGTTGCATTTTGGGAGCACTAACATGGGCAGGACTCACACAGTGAATGGTAGGCCTCTGGGGAGTGTTGCAGAGCAGAGGGATCTAGGAGTACAGGTGCATGGTTCCTTGAAGGTCGAGTCGCAGGTAGGTAGGGTGGTGGCACATAGAAACATAGAAACATGGAAAATAGGTGCAGGAGTAGGCCATTCGGCCCTTCGAGCCTGCACCGCCATTCAATATGATCATGGCTGATCATCCAACTCAGTATCCCGTACCTGCCTTTTCTCCATACCCCTGGTCCCTTTAGCCACAAGGGTCACATCTAACTCCCTCTTAAATATAGCCAATGAACTGGCCTCAACTACCTTCTGCGGCAGAGAGTTCCACAGATTCACCACTCTCTGTGTGAAAAACGTTTTCCTCATCTCGGTCCTAAAAGATTTCCCCCTTATCCTTAAACTATGACCCCTTGTTCTGGACTTCCCCAACATTGGGAACAATCTTCCTGCATCTAGCCTGTCCAACCCCTTAAGAATTTTGTAAGTTTCTATAAGATCCCCCCTCAATCTTCTAAATTCTAGCGAGTACAAACCGAGTCTATCCAGTCTTTCTTCATATAAAAGTCCTGACATCCCAGGAATCAGTCTGGTGAACCTTCTCTGTACTCCCTCTATGGCAAGAATGTCTTTCCTCAGATTAGGAGGCACATTGGCTTTCATCAGTCAGTATAATGAGTATACAAGTTGGGAGGTCATGTTATATGTCATGTCAATTATATAAGGTATTGGGAGGCCACATGTGGATTTTTGTGTTCAGTTCTGGGCACCGTGTTATAGAATTAAGTTGTCAAGCTGGAAAGGGTGCAGAGAAGATTTACGAGGATGTTGCCAGGACTCAAGGGCCTGAGCTAAAGGCAGAGGTTGGGCAGAATGGGACTCTGTTCCTTGGAGCCCAAGCGGATATGGGGTAATCTTATAGAGGTGTACAATATCGTGAAAAGAATAGATTGGGTAGACACATAGAGTCTCTTGCCCAGAGTAGGGGAATCGAGGATCGGAGGACATAGGTTTAAAGTGAAGAGGGGAAAGATTTAATAGGAATCCGAGGGGTAACTTTTTCACACAAAGGGGTGGTGGGTGTATGGAACGAGCTGCTGAAGGAGGTAGTTGAGGCTGGGACTATCGCAACATTTGGACAGGTACATGAATAGGAAAGGTTTCGTAGGGTATAGGTCAAACGCAAGCAGGTGGGACTATAGTAGATAGGACATGTTGGCCGGTGTTGGCAAGTTGGGCCGAAGGGCCTGTTTCCACGCTGTATCACTCTATGGCTGGTAATACACAGGAACCGTGTATCCCTTACTAATGTATCCATACATTGTAAATGACACGATTGTAATCATGTATTGTCTTTCGAACTGACTGGTAATGGGGCTGTCCCACTGTACGAGGTAATTCAAGAGTTCTTCCGAGTTTCCCCTGATTCGAACTCGGAGATTTACGGTAATGTCCGCTCGTAGGTACTCGGGGCTCTCGTGGACATTTTTCGAAACACGTTGAAAAATCTTCACGAGCTTACCACGTTTCCCGAGTACCCGCCGTTAGCGTTACGAGCCGCTAAGAGACGTCCCCGAGCTCCGACGTACCCGCTACGTACATTCTACGTGCTTACCATGAGTTTGATTTTTATTTAAACTCTGGAGAGCTCTTGAATTACCTCGTACAGTGGGACAGGCCCTTTAGCTTATCACTGTACCTCACTGCACGTGACAGTGAACTAAACTGAAATTAAACTGAAAGGAAGGTTGCAGCCTCTGAGGAGAGATAAATAATGTCTTGTGTCGGTGAACCAGTTCAAGTGAAAGGTGGTAAGGAAGAAACAAATTCTGGATGGAAGATAGACACAAAAAGCTGGAGTAACTCAGCGGGACAGGCAGCATCTCTGGGGAGAAGGAATGGGTGACGTTTCGGGTCTCCCGAAACGTCACCCATTCCTTTTCCCCAGAGATGCTGCCTGTCCCGCTGAGTTACTCCAGCTTTTTGTGTCTATCGCCAGTTTAAACCAGCATCTGCCGTTCCTTCCTACATATTCTGGATAGACTCGGCAGGTCAGGCGGCATCTGTGGAGAGAGGAGCAGTTGATGTTTCAGGATGACAACCCACAGCCAGGTCATCGGCACGGTGCTTTAAACCTCTCCACAGGCGTTGCCTGTCCCGCTGGACATTCCCAACATCGTCTGTCCTGGCTAAAGTCTTCGACGGGCTCTCGTTAATAAACAGGGGGGCGACGATTAATACTGTGACAGGGTGCGGAAATGTGAAAAGCGTTCACGTTGCGGGCACGGGAAGAAACAGGATGTGTATGTATCTGATCTATAAATAGGTTGGACTTAAAACAATCGATTTGCTGATTGAGTTCACATGTGGCGGGATGTGCAGGTCGGCTTTGAAAGAGCTGGCTGATTGGAAACAGACCTGTCTGTGAAGGTCTTTTAAACTGAGAGCCAAGGAGACTGTGGGCTGTCCCACTGTGAGTGTCTGGACTGCAGTGTGTGTGGGAGAAGGAGAAGGACGGAGGGGGAAGGAGGGAGGGAGAGGGAGAGAGAGGGGGAAGGAGAGAGGGAGAGGGAAAAGGAGAGAGGGAGAAGGAGGAGAGAGGAAGGAAGGAGAGGGAGAAGGAGAGGGAGGAAGGAGAGAGGGAGAGGAGGAGGAGAAAGAGAGAGGAGAAAGGAGAGGGAGAAGGAGAGAAACGGAGAGGGAGAAGAGAACGGAGAGGGAGAGGGAGAAGGGAGAGGGAGAAGAGAGAGAGGGGAAGGGAGAAGGAGAAAGAAAGGGAGAGGGAGAAGGAGAAACGGAGAGGGAGAAACAGAAAGGGAGAGGGAGAAGGAGAAACGGAGAGGGAGAAGGAGAGAGGGAGAAGGAGAGAGGGAGAGGGAGAAGGAGAAACGGAAAGGGAGAAGGAGAGAGGGAGAAGGAGAGGGGGAAGGAGAGGGAGAGGGAAAAGGGGAGAAGGAGAGAGGAAGAAGGAGAAGAGAGGGAGGAAGGAGAGGGAGAGGGAGAAGGAGAGAGGGAGAAGGAGCGAGGAAGGGGAATAGAGATAAAGACATAGGGTGAAATTGAGATAGAGAGGGAGGGAGAGATAAAGAGATAGAAAAAGGGAGAGAAAGAGAGAGAGAGAGAGAAGGAGGGATAGAGAGGGCGAGGGATAGAGAGACGGAGATAGAGAGAGAATAAAAGAGAGAGGCAGAGGAGAGAGAGAGAGAGAGAGAGAGAAGGGAGAGAGAGAAAGAAGAAACAAATATCCTTGGATGTTAGCAACAGCCAGACAGGGAGGGAGAGGGAGAGGGAGCAGAACTCTGTGTTAAAACTGCAGCAGCCACAGTTAAACAGTTGGACCCACTAATGCTCACCCCAGCGGCACTTGCTGCCTGCGGGCTGCATTACTGGCTGCAACAGGGCTGCATAGTATTAGCCCAGTGTCGGACGTTGTCCCCAGCACCAGCAGCCGCAGCAGCAAGCCAGCATGGCTGACGACTACAGAGACCAGTGTTCACCTCCACTGCACGGCACTGGCCAGCAACTCAATCACAGGTAACTACTAAACTATCAGCCTGTGTTCACTGACTGATAGTCAGAGTGATTTTGTGCGAGCCTGCTAGTGTTCAAGGCCATCACAGTTTAAATAGGAGAACATGGATAGGACAGGTTTGGAGGGATATGGACCAAACGCAGGCAGGTGGGACTAGTGTAGCTGGGACATGTTGGCTGGTGTGGGCAAGTTGGACCGAAGGGCTTGTTTCTACACTATATCACTCTATGACAGGGCCACAGTTTAAGAATAAGGAGTAAGTCATTTAGAACGGAGACGAGGAAACACTTTTTCTCACAGAGAGTGGTGAGTCTGTGGAATTCTCAGAGGGCAGTGGAGGCGGGTTCTCTGGATACTTTCAAGAGAGAGCTAGATAGGGCTCTTTAAAAATAGCGGAGTCAGGGGATATGGGGAGAAACGGGGTACTGATTGGGGATGATCAGCCATGGTCACATTGAATGGCGGTGCTGACTCGAAGGGCCGAATGGCCTACTCCTGCACCTATTGTCTATTATCTATTGTCGAATGACCCACTAATCAAACCAAATACTCCAATGGATGCAAAATGGTCAAATTCATCAGAAAAGATAGTTTTACGACTTGCTACTTTTTAGTTGCTAGCCTTTGTATGCAAAACAACTAGGCCACATTAGAAAAGGTGTATCAGCCTCTTTGCAGCAGACAGCATTCAGTTCCATATATCTTCAAATAACTTCCTAGTGAAAGGTGCTGCAATCAAACCAACTGACTCTACGACTCTAACACGAGGTGCAGGAACCCTTGAAGATGGAGTCGCAGTCAGTCAGAGTATTGAGTATAGAAGTTGGGAGGTCATGTTGCAGTTGTATATGACGTTGGTGAGGCTGCATTTAGAGTATTGTGCTCCGTTCTGGGCACCTTGTTATCGGAAAGGTGTTGTCGAGCTGGAAAGGGTTCAGAGAAGATTTACGAGGATGTTGCCAGGACTAGAGGGTGTGAGCTACAGGGAGAGGTTGAGTAGGCTGGGATTCTATTCCTTGGAGCGCAGGAGGATGAGGGGTGATCTTATAGAGGTGTACAAAATCACAAGAGGAATAGATCGGGTCGATGCATGGTCTCTTGCCCAGAGTAGGGGAATCGAGGACCAGAGGTTTATGGTGAGGGGGGGAATGATTTTAAAGGGATCTGAGGGGCAACTTTTTCCACACAGAGGGTGGTGGGTGTATGGAATGAGCTGCCGGAAGAGGTAGAGACAGGGACTATCGCAGTGTTTAAGAAACAATTAGACAGGTACATGGATAGGTCTGGTTTGGAGGGATATGTACAAAACGTGGGCAGGTGGGACTGGTGTAGCAGGGACTTGCTGGTCAGTGTGGGCAAGTTGGGCTGAAGAGCCCCTTTGCACACTGTATGATTCAAGGACTCGGGTCAGGTCAGGCAGCATCTGCGGAGGGAATGGGCAGATGATATTTTGGGTCAGGACCCTTCCACAGACTGGCCCATCTTCAGAGTTTCAATAGGTTTGGTTTCTGATATCAGTGTAGTTTTGGTTTTTAGTTTTAATGTTATAGATACAGTGCAGAAACTGGCCCTTCGGCCCTCCGGGTCTGCACCGATCAGTGATGCCTGCACACTAATGCTATCCTACACACACTAGACACAATTTACAATTGTGCTAAAGCCAATTAACCTACAATCTGCACATCTTTGGAGTGTGGGAGGAAACCGGAGCACCCGGAGGAAACCCACGCCGTCACAGGGAGAATGTACAAACTCGTGCGGGGATCGCTAGACAGCACAGACTCGGTGGGTGGGTCGAAGGGCCTGTTTCCGTGCTGTATCTCTGAACTAAACTAAACCATGGTAGAGAGGTGTTTAAGGAACTGCAGATGCTACAAAATCGAAGGTAGATAAAAATGCTGGAGAAACTCAGCGGGTGAAGCAGCATCTATGGAGTGAAGGAAATAGGCGACGTTTTGGATCGAGACCCTTCTTCAGACTCAAGAAGAAGGGTCCTGACCTGAAATTTTTTTTAAATTGTCCCCGGTGTGTGTGGGATAGTGCCAGTGTACAGGGAGATCGCTGGTCGGCACGGACTCAGTGGGCTGAAGGGTCTGTTTCCGCACTGTATCTCTAGAGTCTAAAACTAAAGACCTGGGGCAAATAACCTACAAACGCACCACATCTTTGTGATGTGGGAAGAAAGGTGTAACCATGGTAGAGAGGCGGTCTGTAGTGTTCTATTGCCCATGTGTAACTCTGCAGGTCAGGCAACATCTCTGGACGACATGGATACGTGACGTTTCAAGTTGGCTTGTACACTCTGGAGTTTAGAAGGATGAGAGGGATATCTTATTGAAACATATAAGATTATTAAGGGTTTGGACACGCTAGAGGCAGGAGACATGTTCCCGATGTTGGGGGAATCCAGAACCAGGGGCCATAGTTTAAGAGTAAGGGGTAAGCCATTTAGAACGGAGACGAGGAAACACTTTTTCTCACAGAGACTGGTGAGTCTGTGGAATTCCCTGCCTCGGAGGGTGGTGGAGGCAGGTTCTCTGGATGCTTTCAAGATGGGGGTTTTAAAGATAGCAGAGTCAGGGGATATGGGGAGAAGGCAGGAATTGGGGTACTGATTGGGGATGATCAGCCATGCTCACATTTGCCTGGGGGCAAATAACCTACAAACACACTACATCTTTGGGATGTGGGAAGAAATCGGTGTAACCATGGAAACTAGTGAGAACAGGTGATCGATGGTTGGTCGCTCCCTAACAGCACCAGAGACCGCGGTTCGATCCAGACCTTGGGTACTTTTTTATGATGTGACCAAAACGTACCCAAGGACAGGATCGAAACGAGGTCTCTGGTGCTGTGAGGGAGTGACTCTACACCTCCCCTGCAACGCTGATTACACTGCGAGTCGGGTCGGGTTACTGAAATGGATGATCCGTTCCGTTACGTACCACACGTCAGCCCATTGCATTTAGCAGAAGTGGTCTATCCTGTTCCGCTATAGGATCTTTGGTGCAGCGCAGGTTCACGAGATTGATCCCTGGGATGGCGGGACTGTCATATGAGGAAAGATTGAAAAGACTAGGCTTGTATTCACTGGAGTTTAGAAGGATGAGGGGAGATCTTATAGAAACATATAAAATTATAAAAGGACTGGACAAGCTAGATGCAGGAAAAATGTTCCGAATGTTGGGCGAGCCCAGAACCAGGGGCCACAGTCTTAGAATAAAGGGGCGGCCATTTAAGACTGGGGTGAGAAAAACTTGTTCACCCAGAGAGTTGTGAAATTGTGGAATTCCCTGCCACAGAGGGCAGTGGGGGCCAAATCACTGGATGGATTTAAGAGAGAGTTAGACAGAGCTCTAGGGGCTAGTGGAGTCAAGGGGATATGGGGAGAAAGCAGGCACCGGTTATTGATTGGGGACGATCAGCCATGATCACAATGAATGGCAGTGCTGGCTCGAAGGGCCGAATGGCCTCCTCCTGCAACTATTTTCTATATTTCTATGAACTGATGCAACAGAGGGAATGCAAGGATCCCAGCCTGTCCTAATTGAACCTGCTGTTGGTATCAGTGTTGGTTTACATTGTCATGTGTTGGAATCAGTTTCTTGTCACGTGTAGCATGGTTCAGTGAAAAGCTCTCACAGCGAGCTACAGTGAGACGTGTTGTGATATTGTCAGGAAAATCACGTTACAAATACACTGGTGTCACGGGACAAAGGGAATCGGGTTAGAGCGTTTCACGCTCGCAATAACAAATAACAAATATATGTTTCCTGTGGGATACAGTGCAGAGCGTTTGTTGGTGTGCTTATATAGGGTGGAAACAGGCCCTCCGGTGGGGTGGAAGATGGCAACCTTCGCATGGTCCGCACTGTTTCGACTAATGCAATCAACTCGACGTGCACAAACGGAAGATCAAATAGTGGTCCAACAACTTTAGGCTGTGCACGCCACACAAAAGAAGAAGGCCCAACGGCACTGTGACACAGTGGTAGAGTAGAGTTAGGTGTGGCCCTTGTGGCTAAAGGGATCAGAGGGTATGGAGAGAAGGCAGGTACGGGATACTGAGTTGGATGATCAGCCATGATCATATTGAATGGCCGTGCAGGCTCGAAGGGCCGAATGGCCTACTCCTGCACCTATTTTCTTTGTTTCTATGTTTCTAAACTAAATTAAATTAACACTACCCTACACACACTAAGGACAAATTTGTGTTACATTTACACCAAGCCAATTCACCCCCAAACCAAAGATCTCAGAGAAAACCCACGCAGGTCACAGGGAGAACGTGCAAACTCCAGAAAGACAGCACCCGTAGTCGGGATCGAACCGGGGTCTCTGGCGCTACGAGGCAGTAACTCTACCGCTGTGCCGCTACACCAGCCAATTAAATCTGGTAATATTATACATGAGTACTATCGAGCCACAAATAAACGCAGCAGACAGAGCAAGGAAACAGGCACCAGAGTGAAGAAGGTGGTTTTCAGCATGGGTTAAGGTTCAGGTTTATTATAGTCGTGTACCGAGGTCAGGTGATAAGCTTTGTCGTCCATGCTATCCAATTAGTTTAGATAACGCTATACTGGATATAATCCAGTCAAACTCAAGCACAATAGGTAGAGCAAAGGGGAAGGTACAGAGTGCAGAATATCGTTCTTGGCATTAGCGCATCAGTTCCACAGACAAAGTCCAATGTCCGCAATGGGGTAGAGGTGAATCGGACAGTAACCTAGCTTATGGAAGGGCCGTTCAGAAGCCTGATAACAGAGGGGAAGAAGCTGTTCCTGAATCTGGTGGTGCGTGCTTTCAAGCTCTGTACCTTCTGCCGGACGGGAGCGGGGAGAGGAATGGGAAGAGATTATTGGGTTACAGTTCCAGAGGAAAAAGTCCAATGTTTGTAACGGGGGAGGTTGGACAATAGACAATAGGTGCAGGAGTAGGCCATTCGGCCCTTCGAGCCAGCACCGCCATTCAATGTGATCATGGCTGATCATCCCCAATCAGTACCCCGTTCCTGCCTCCTCCCCATATCCCCTGACTCCGCTATTTTAAAGAGCCCTATCTAGCTCTCTCTTGAAAGTATCCAGAGAACCAGCCTCCACCGCCCTCTGAGGCAGAGAATTCCCCAGACTCACCACTATCTGTATGAAAAAGTGTTTCCTCGTCTCCGTTCTAAATGGCTTACTCCGTATTCTTAAACTGTGGCCCCTGGTTCTGGACTTCCGCAACATCGGGAACATGTTTCCTGCCTCTAGCGTGTCCAAACCCTTAACAATCTTATATGTTTCAATGAGATACCCTCTCATCCTTCTAAGCTCCAGAGTATACAAGCCCAGCTGCTCCATTCTCTCAGCATATGACAGTCCCGCCATCCCGGGAATTAACCTTGTAAACCTACGCTGCACTCCCTCAATAGCAAGATTGTCCTTCCTCAAATTAGGGGACCAAAACAGCACACAATACTCCAGGTGTGGTCTCACTAGGGCCCTGTACAACTGCAGAAGGACTCTTGCTCCTATACTCAACTCCTCTTGTTATAAAGGCCAACATGCCATTCACTTTCTTCACTGCCTGCTGTACCTGCATGCTTACTTTCATAGACTGATGAACAAGGACCCCCAGATCCCGTTGTACTTCCCCTTTCCCCAACTTGACGTCATTTAGATAATAATCTGCCTTCCTGTTTTTGCCACCAAAGTGGATAACCTCACATTTATCCACATTAAACTGCATCTGCCATGCATCTGCCCACTGCCCCAACCTGTCCAAGTCACCCTGCATTCTCATAGCATCCTCCCCACATTTCACACTGCCACCCAGCTTTGTGTCATCTGCAAATTTGCTAATGGAGGAATGAGACCACAGCCTAGGTTATGGGAGAATGCACGGTGTTGGTTGCATGGTTGCCTGTGCTACAGGAAGGCCTTCAGCTCTGCATGCATGCCCTAAATGCCCAGGTCCATTGTTAATGCTTGTATTAAAAAAAGGACACAAAGTTCTGGAGTAACTCAGCAGGTCAGGCAGCATCTCTGGAGAAGAGGGATGGGTGACGTTTTGGCTCACGACCTGAGGGTCAAGGGTCATGGGTCATGGGAAGAAGGTTGGAGAATGGGGTTGAGAGGGAAAGATAGATCAGCCATGATTGAATGGCAGAATAGACTTGATGGGCCGAATGACCTAATTATGCTCCTATAACGGGCCTGCCGCACGAGCATGCGACTGCATGCAGCAAGCGCGACCAAACCGGAAGCGGGGGGGCGCGCGGAGGTCGAGTGATCCCGTATGAGTTGACGTGAAGTTCGAGCGAAGGCGTACGCCGTCAACACTCTGCATACGGCGTCGAGACACTGCGTACGCCCGTCGAGGCAGTGCGTACGGCGTCGAGGAGGCCGTTGGCGAGCGGTATTTTTAAACACGGTCAGTTTTTCGGAGCCCCGCGCGATGTCGGGACCAGCTCCGCACAACTCCATACGGCTCCGGCGATCGAAGTGGGACCGGTCCCGCGAGGCCGTACGGTTCAAGTGACCACGTTAGGTCGCGCTTGCCGCGTGCAGTCGCATGCTGGTGGGACAGGCCCTTTACTTATGAACTTATGACACTTTGTCAGACGGTGCTTACAATACTGAACGTATTGATATAACACACCCACCACCATCTGAGTGGAGAAAGTTGCCTCTCAGCTTCCTATTAAATCTTTCCCCTCTCAATTTAAACCTTTGGCCTCCTTTAAACGTTGCAATTGTTGACTTGGATCACTTCCTGTTGGTTCCTGAAAGTTAGTTATTCCATGAAAACCTTTCCCACATGAGGTGAGAGGTGGAAGTGGGCAGGGAGAGAGGGGGGGGGGAGAATTCTCTCTCAGACCCCTAATAAGTCTATACCTCTCCCCCCCCCCCCCCCAACCCCCCAACTCCATCCCATCACCGTCTGTATCTCTCGTTTCCCTTATCCCTAACCAATCTGAAGAAGGGTCTCGACACAAAACATCACCCATTCCTTCTCTCCAGAGATGCTGCCTGTCCCTCTGAGTTACTCCAGCATTTTGTGTCTACCTTCGGTGTAAACCAGCATCTGCTGTTCCTTCTTACACCTCCTTTGCCATTCTCTCCCAGCCGAGCTGTTCCGGTTTCTTCCGTGTGGGTTTGAAGGTTCATTGGCCTCTGTACATTGCCCCTAGTGTGTAGGGAACGGATGGGAAAATGGGATAGCATGGAACCAGTGTGTGAACGGGTGATCGATGGTCGGCGTGGACTCGATGGAATGAATGGTGGTGAATCTGTGGAAGTCATTGCCACAGAAGGCTGTGGAGGATATGGACAAGTCAGTGGATATTTTTGAGGCAGAAATAGATAGATTCTTGATTAGTACGGGTGTCAGAGGTAATGGCGAGAAGGCAGGAGAATGGGGTTAGATAACCATTTAACAATTACAGCACAGAAACAGGCCACTCGGCCCTTCTAGTCCATGCCGAACACTTATTCTCCCCTAGTCCCATCTACCTGCACTCAGACCATAACCCTCCATTCCTTTCCCGTCCATATACCTATCAATTTATTTTTAAATGATACCAATGAACCTGCCTCCACCACTTCCACTGGAAGCTCATTCCACACAGCTACCACTCTCTGAGTAAAGAAGTTCCCCCTCATGTTTCCCCTAAACCTCTGTCCCTTAATTCTCAAATCAGATAGATCAGCCATGATTGAATGGCGGAGTTGACTTGATGGGCCGAATGGCCTAATTCTTCCCCCCATCACTTATGAACTTATGAACATTCCACGCTGTGTCTCTAAACCCAACTCTTTTAAAACAAAAACATAATCAGTTGCTGCAAGCAAACAAACTCATTGGAGGATAACCTTGGGAATGTATTAAAATGTTTCATATTTTGGCGAAAGTAGAACTCTTTATCAGTTAAGGAACGTTTCTCGAGGGTGTTGTTCCTTGTAAAAGAACAGAAGTGTTTTTAACCTCAGCAGTAGTTCCTTCTCCTTGGTGACCTTTGTGACCTCCTGACACCTCACGCTGCCTCAGCAAGGCCAGCAGCAAAGATCCTATAGCAAGCAAGATAGGCCGCTCCTGCTAAATGCAATGGGCTGACGTGTAGTACGCAACAGAGCGGAACGTGGGCCTTTTTTTCATCCATTTCAGTAACCTGACCCGACCCAACTCGCAGTGTAATCAACGTTGCGGGGGAACAGTTTGTGTTAATAAATTTAAATTCTGAAAATGAGGAGAAGATTTTTACCAAAGAACTTTTATTTTTACGAGGATGTTTCCGTAACCGGCTTCCGTCTCCGCACTAGTATTTTGCTCCGCTACGGGATCTTTGGTGCGGAGACGGAAGCCGGTTACGGAAATGGGGCCGGAAATGGCCCATGAATCTGCCCATGACCGTACTACGTCTTTTTCATCAAGTGGTCTATCTTGCTCGCTGTCGGGTCTTTGGCCAGCAGCATCATCAAGGACGAGTCACACCCCGGCCACTCCCTCTTCTCCCCTCTCCCATCGGGCAAGAGCTACAGAAGTGTGAAAACGCACACCTCCAGATTCAGGGACAGTTTCTTCCCAGCTGTTATCAGGCAACTGAACCATCCTACCACAACCAGAGAGCAGTCCTGAACTACCATCTACCTCATTGGTGACCCTCGGACTTTCCTTGATTGGACTTTCTTGCACTAAACCTAATTCACTAAATCATGTATCTGTACACTGTGGACGGCTCGATTGTAATCATGTATTGTCTTTCCACTGACTGGTTAGCACGCAACAAAAGCTTTTCACTGTACCTCGGTACACGTGACAATAAACTAAACTGAACTGAACTCCTCTCCACGCCCTTCTGTTCCGCTTGCCCACTTGTTTCCCTCCTCGATGCCCCAACCTTTCATTGCAAGAGCCCCTCCCCCACAAATAAGACCATTCTTCCCCTCATCCTTCCCTTTCTTCTTGTTACTTGACATAGAACATTGAACACAAGCAGAGGCCCTTCAGCACACAATGTTGATGCTGAACGTGATGCCTAGACCATCACATATCCCTCCTTTCCCTGCACATACACGTGCGTACCCAAATCGCCACTATCGTATCTACCTCTACCACCACACCTGGCAGTGTGTTCCAGGCACCCACCACCCTCTGTGTAAAAGAAACTGCCCCGCACATCCTCTTAAAATTAGCCGCCTCACCTGAAAGCAACACCCTCCAATAGATCCTTCCCTGCTGGGACAAGGACTCTGACTGCATACTCTATCTGTGCCAAATACTCCACTATTGATATTTTGACAGGAATATTTGTGCGGCACGTTGGTGCAGCGGTAGAGTTGCTGCCTCACAGCGCCAGAGACCCGGGTTCAATCCTGACTACAGGTGCTGTCTGTACGGAGTTTGCACGTTCTCCCCGTGACCTGCATGGGTTTCCTTTCTCCAGTTTCCCCTCACACTCCAAAGACGTGCATGGATGGGGAGGGGGGGGGGGGGGGGGGGGGGGGGGGAGGGGGGAGAGTAGGGGGAGTGGGGGAGGAGGAGTGGGGGAAGAGAATGGGGATGAGTGGGGCATGTACGTGGTTAATCTCCAGAGCTGGTGACAGGGGCTAATGTAAACTTGTAGCTGCTGCGCACTGAACGAGGGCAGAGATGGCGACACAGACTGCAGCTCTGTTGCAAGAAGCCATGTTATTCAGAACGTAAGTACACAAAACAGCTGGAGAAACTCAGCGGGTGCAGCAGCATCTATGGAGCAAAGGAAATAGGCAACGTTTCGGGCCGAAACCCTTCTTCAGGCTGATGGGGGGTGGGGGGGCTGGGAGAAGAAAGGAAAAAGGTGGAGGAGCCGGAAGGCTGGGGGATGGGAGGAGACAGCAGGAGGGCTGAGGAAGGGGAGGAGACAACAAGGGCTAACAAAATTGGGAGAATTCAATGTTCATGCCCCCAGGATGCAGACTCCCCAAGCGGAATATGAGGTGCTGCTCCTCCAATTTCCGGTGTTGCTCGCTCTGGCCATGGAGGAGACCCAGGACAGAGAGGTTGGATACGGAGTGGGAGGTGCCTATTTCGTTGCCTATTTCCTTTGCTCCATAGATGCTGCTGCACCCGCTGAGTTTCTCCAGCATTTTTGTCTACCTTCGATTTTCCAGCATCTGCAGTTCCTTCTTAAACACTTATTCAGAACATAAACTGGTGGAAGGTCCTAACCTTGAGTACTTTCAGTTTAGGTTAGTTTAGTTTAGAGATACAGCGCGGAAACAGGCCCTTCGGCACACCGAGTCCACGCCGACCTGCGACCCCCGTACATTAACACTATCCTACACACACACACTAGGGCCAATTTACATTTATACAAAGCCAATTAACCTACATACCTGCACGTCTTTGGAGTGTGGGAGGAAACCGAAGCACTCGGAGAAAACCCACGCAGGTCACGGGGAGATGGAGACTGACCGACTGACCGACCAACTGATCGATTGACCGACAATGAAATTTGTTGTTTTGGCGTACCGTATACAAGTATGAAAAATTGTCGCTATATAAAGGGCCACAACAAAGTTACAAAGGGTTCAATTTGGTCCCCAATGGTCCCTCTATGTTCTGGGTAGCTCCCCCATGCCTGGGTAACTCCCCCCTTTATTTTCTCAGCACGTGTCCTCTTCCAACCTCCGGACCGGCACCCACAGATTGATTGAAAGATACAGCACGGAAACAGGACCCTTGACCCACTGAGTCTACGCAGACCAGCCATCACCTGTTCATATTAATTGTGTTTTATCCCACTCCTGGCAATTTTACAGAGAGGTCGATTAACCTACAAACCCGTATGTCTTTGGGATGTGGGAGGAAACTGGAGCACTCTGTGTCCCCGTGACTCTGTGTCCCTGTGTCTCTGTGTCTCTGTGTCTCTGTGACTCTGTGTCTCTGTGTCTCTGTGACTGTGTCCCTGTGTCCCTGTGTTTCTGTGTCTCTGTGTCTCCGTGTCTCCGTGTCTCCGTGTCCCTGTGTCCCTGTGTCCCTGTGTCCCTGTGTCCCTGTGACTCTGTGTCTCTGTGACTGTGTCCCTGTGTCCCTGTGTCCCTGTGTCTCCTGTGTCTCCGTGTCTCCGTGTCTCCGTGTCTCCGTGTCTCCGTGTCCCTGTGTCCCTGTGTCCCTGTGACCCTGTGTCCCTGTGTCCCTGTGTCCCTGTGTCTCTGTGACTCTGTGTCTCTGTGACTCTGTGTCCCTGTGTCCCTGTGTCCCTGTCGCCCTGTGTCCCTGTGTCTCTGTCTCTGTGTCCCTGTCTGTGTCCCTGTGTCCCTGTGTCTCTGTGTCCCTGTGTCCCTGTGTCTCTGTGTCTCTGTGTCTCTGTGACTCTGTGTCCCTGTGTCCCTGTGTCTCTGTGACTCTGTGTCTCTGTGTCCCTGTGACCCTGTGTCCCTGTGTCTCTGTGTGACTCTGTGACCCTGTGTCCCTGTGTCTCTGTGTCTCTGTGACCCTGTGACCCTGTGTCTCTGTGTCTCTGTGTCTCTGTGTCCCTGTGTCCCTGTGTCTCTGTGTCTCTGTGTCTCTGTGTCTCTGTGTCCCTGTGTCTCTGTGACTCTGTCTCTCTGTGTCTCTGTGTCTCTGTGTCTCTGTGTCTCTGTGACTCTGTGTCTCTGTGTCTGTGTCTCTGTGACTCTGTGTCTCTGTGACTCTGTGTCTCTGTGACTCTGTGTCTCTGTGTCTCTGTGTCTCTGTGTCTCTGTGACTCTGTGTCTCTGTGACTCTGTGTCCCTGTGTCTCTGTCTCTGTGTCCCTGTGTCTCTGTGTCTCTGTGTCTCTGTGTCTCTGTGACTCTGTGTGACTCTGTGACTCTGTGTCTGTGTCTCTGTGTCTCTGTGTCTCTGTGACTCTGTGTCTCTGTGTCTCTGTGTCTCTGTGTCTCTGTGTCTCTGTCTCTGTGTCTCTGTGTCCCTGTGTCTCTGTGTCTCTGTGTCCCTGTGTCTCTGTGTCTCTGTGTCTCTGTGTCTCTGTGACTCTGTGTCCGTCCCTGTGTCTCTGTGTCTCTGTGTCTCTGTGTCTCTGTGACTCTGTGTCCCTGTGTCTCTGTGACTCTGTGTCTCTGTGACTCTGTGTCCCTGTGTCTCTGTGTCTCTGTGTCTCTGTGACTCTGTGTCCCTGTGTCTCTGTGACTCTGTGTCTGTGTCTCTGTGTCCCTGTGTCTCTGTGACTCTGTGTCCCTGTGACTCTGTGACTCTGTGTCTCTGTGACTCGGTGTCTCTGTGACTCGGTGTCTCTGTGACTCTGTGTCTCTGTGACTCGGTGTCTCCAGAACGTGGCCACTTCCACATTCACTTCTCGTTTGAGCTGGGTGTTTTGTGTCACCCCGTGTAGTCAGGATCACACTTCCTGTTGGTGGAGTGGCCTTGTAGCGGGGAGGAGGATAGGGAAAGGGAACGGGCTGGGTCTCGCAGCCTCTGTCATAGAGTGCCGACTCTGCTGAGGGACATAACACAGTGCACAGCCCACACGTACTACCCGCCGCACAGCTCCGGGAGGTGAGCAGCTTACACCACAAGGTAAATTATGTTTTGTGTCGGAAGGAACTGCAGATTCTGGTTGAAGCCAAAGATGGGCACAAAAAGCTGGAGTAACAGGCAGCATCTCTGTGGAGAAGGAATGGGTGACGTTTCGGGTCGAGACCCCTCTTCAGACGAGAATTATGTGATATCATCTTTTGCAGTAATATGAGGGATTTATTGTTAAATTTATAATTTCAGAGTCATCCAGTGTAGAAACAGGCCCTTTGGCCCATCTTACTGGATTACTGTAACGCGCTCTATTTTGGTGTTGCTCGTTCTTCACTGGCTCGTCTCCAGTTGGTTCAGAATGCTGCTGCTCGCCTTTTAACAGGGACTCGAAAGAGGGAGCACATATCGCCAATTCTGGCCTCCCTACACTGGCTCCCGGTGCACTTTCGAGTTCATTTTAAGATACTGTTATTTGTTTTTAAATCTCTGAATGGGCTCGCCCGCCTTACCTCTCTGAGCTGCTCCACCCATACGCTCCTGCCCGGTCCCTCAGGTCAGCTGGTCAGCTGCTCCTGGAGGTACCGAGGTCTAGTCGGAGGCTCAGAGGGGATGGAGCCTTCTCTGTTGCTGCTCCGGCACTCTGGAACACCCTGCCATTGCACATCAGACAGGCCCCCTCTCTGTCCATCTTCAAATCCAGTGTTAAAACACATTTGTACTCCCTGGCTTTTGACCATGCCTGAGGCTTTGCTTCTGTTTGTGGTGTTTTTGATGTTTCTTTATTTTACATGTCTTTTCCTACTATTTCTTTTGATTGTTATTTTTGGTGTGTATTAACTTTTTTGTCATTAGTGATGTACAGCACTTTGTTGCAGCTATGTCTGTTTTTAAAGTGCTCTATAAATAAAATTATTATTATTATTATCTTATCCATGCCGACCAAAATGGCCCGTCTACACGAGTCTCACCTGCCTGCGTTTGGCCCATATCCCTCTAAATCTTCCCTATCCATATTTATTGTCTTGTCTGTGAGTGCTGTGTTTACAAGCCTGTAAGAATCTCATTGTCTGAAGAAGGGTTTTGGCCTGAAACGTTGCCTATTTCCTTCGCTCCATAAATGATGCCTCACCCGCTGAGTTTCTCCAGCATTTTTGTCTACCTAAGGATCTCATTGTCCTGTTTTTGGTTCATAGAACAATGAAAGAGTCATGACTTGATGCTCCTCTATACTTTCAGCTTAATTCGAGTGTGTACGGACAGTACTAGCTAGTTCCTTTAAGTTCATAAGTGATAGGAGCAGAATTAGTCCATTCGGCCCATCAAGTTTTACAGGAGCGAGCTGCCAGAGGAGGTAGTCGAGGCAGGGACTATTGCAATGTTTAAGAAACAATTACACTGGTACATACATGGATAGGACAGGTTTCAAGGGATATGGGCCAAACGCAGGTAGATGGGACATGTTGGTTAGTGCGGGTAAGTTGGGCAGAGAGGCCTGTTTCCACGCTGTATCACTCGATGACTATCTGTGACTGGCTGACTAGGAACTGCAGATGCTGGTTTACACCAAAGATAGACACAAAAAGCTGGAGTTACTCAGCAGGATAGGCAGCATCTCTGGAGAGAAGGAATGGGTGGCGTTTCGAGACTTTTCTTCAGACTGAAGAAGGGTCTCGCCCGAAAAATCACCCAATCCTTCTCTCCAGAGATGCTGCCTGTCCCGCTGAGTTACTCCAGCGTTTTGTGTCTATTATAGGCAGTTTAGTCAGTCTGACTGGAGTTACAGAGCCCTAGTGAGACCACACCTGGAGTACTATGTGCAGTTTTGGTCTCCAAATTTGAGGAAGGACATTCTTGCTATTGAGGGAGTGCAGCGTAGGTTCACCAGGTTAATTCCAGGGATGGCAGGACTGTCATATGTTGATAGAATGGAGCGGCTGGGCTTGTATACTCTAGAATTTAGAAGGATGAGAGGGGTTCTTATTGAAACATATAAGATTATTAAGGGTTTGGACACGCTAGGAAGGAAACATGAGGCAGGAAACATGTTCCCAATGTTGCGGGAGTCCAGAACTAGGGGCCACAGTTTAAGAATAAAGGGTAAACCATTTAGAACGGAGATGAGGAAATATTTTTTACACAGAGAGTTGTGAGTCTGTGGAATTCTCTGCCTCAGAAGGTGGTGGGGGCAGGTTCTCTGGATGCTTTCAAGAGAGAGTTAGATAGAGCTCTTAAAGATAGCGGAGTTAGGGGATATGGGGAGAAGACAGGAACGGGGTACTGATTGGGGATGATCAGCCGTGATCATCCCCAATCTAGGGGAAAACTAGGGGCCACAGTTTAAGAATAAAGGGTAAACCATTTAAAACGGAGAAGAGGAAATACTTTTTTCACGCAGAGAGTGGTGAATCTCTGGAACTCTGTGCCCTTGTGGCTAAGGGGATCAGGGGGTATGGAGAGAAGGCAGGGATGGGATACTGAGTTGGATGATCAGCCATGATCATATTGAATGGCGGTGCAGGCTCGAAGGGCCGAATGGCCTACTCCTGCACCTAATTTCTATGTTTCTATGTTTCTATCACATTGACAATAGACAATAGGTGCAGGATTAGGCCCTTCGAGCCAGCACCGCTATACAATGTGATCATGGCTGATCATCCCCAATCAGTACCCCGTTCCTGCCTTCTCCCCATATAATCCCTGACTCCGCTATCTTTAAGAGCTCTATCTAACTCTCTCTTGAATGCATCCAGAGAACCGGCCTCCACCACTCTCCCGAGTTTCCCCTGATTTAAACTCGGAGATTTACGGTATATTTACTCGTAGGTACTCGGGGCTCTCGTGGACTTTGTTCAACATGTTGAAAAATCTTCACGAGTCTTCACGAGCGTACCGCGTTTGCCGAGTACCTGCCGTTAACGTTACGAGCCGCTAAGAGACGTCCCAAGCTCCGACGTACCTGCTACATACATTTTCCGTGCTTACCACGAGTTTGATTTTTTTTTAAACTCGGGAGAGCTCTTGGGTAAACTCGTATAGCGGGACGGCCCTTAACCCGATGGGCCCATTGTGTGTGTGTGTGTGTGTGTGTGTGTCAAGGGTTGAGGACATATTAAAGGCTGCCAGCAATCTCAGGCAGCAGAAGTGAAATTCTCACTTCCCCAACTCTTTGTAGCTAATTCAAAACATTCATTTTCAAATCCTTCTTCCGGCCCTACAGCTCCCAGAGATCTCCGAGAACCTCTCGTTCCCGGATATCCCAGACTTGCTTCATCCCGACCACGCCTGTATCCGGAGTTTTGGTGATCATCTTCATGTTCATAGGTTCTAGGAGCAGAATGAGGCCATTCGGCCCATCGCGTCTACTCCGCCATTCAATCATGGCCAATCTACCTTTCCCTCCCAACCCCATTCTCCTGCCTTCTCCCCATAACCCCTGAGAACCTGTACTGATCAATCTCCATCTTAAAAATATCCATTGACTTGGCCTCCACAGCCGTCTGTGGCAGTGAATTCCACAGATTCACCACCCTCTGACTAAAGATATTCCTCCACATCTCCTTCCTAAAGGTACGTCCTTTTATTTTGAGGCTGTGGCCTCTGGTCCTAGACTCTCCCACCAGTGGAAACATCCTCTCCACATCCACTCTATCCAGGCCTTTCACTATTTGGTAAATTTCAATGAGGTCCCCCCTCTCATCCTAAACTCCAGCGAGTGCAGGCCCAGTGCCATCGAACGTTCATCATACGTTAACCCACTCATTCCTGGGATAGGTCTCTTAAACCTCCTCTGGACCCCCTCCAGAGCCAGCAGGTCCTTCCTCAGATACGGGGCCCAGATCACTCCCTGTAGCTCTCCACCTCTCTCCTGCTTGGAGACGATACCTCTCTCATTGATCTCATAGACCTCAAAGCCCGAGGATGTTGCCAGGACATGAGGGCTGGAGCTACAGGGGGAGGTTGAGCAGGCTGGGACTCTATTCAATACACAATAGACAATGGACAATAGGTGAAGGAGGAGGCCATTTGGCCCTTCGAGCCAGCACCGCCATTCAATGTGATCATGGCTGATCATCCCCAATCAGTACCCTGTTCCTGCCTTCTCCCCATATCCCCTGACTCTGCTATTTTTAAGAGCCCTATTAAGCTCTCTCTTGAAAGCATAGAGAACATAGAAACATAGAAATTAGGTGCAGGAGTAGGCCATTCGGCCCTTCGAGCCTGCACTGCCATTCAATATGATCATGGCTGATCATCCAACTCAGTATCCCGTATCTGCCTTCTCTCCATACCCTCTGATCCCCTTAGCCACAAGGGCCATATCTAACTCCCTCTTAAATATAGCCAATGAACTGGCCTCAACTACCCTCTGTGGCAGAGAGTTCCAGAGATTCACCACTCTCTGTGTGAAAAAAGTTCTCCTCATCTCGGTTTTAAAGGATTTCCCCCTTATCCTTAAGCTGTGACCCCTTGTCCTGGACTTCCCCAACATCGGGAACAATCCAGAGAACTTGCCTCCACCGCCCTCTGAGGTAGAGAATTCCACAGACTCACCACTCTCTGTGAGAAAAAGTGTTTCCTCGTCTCCGTTCTAAATGGCTTACTCCTTATTCTTAAACTGTGTGGCCCCCTGGTTCTGGACTCCCCCAACATCGGGAACATGTTTCCTGCCTCTAGCGTGTCCAAGCCCTTGACAATCTTATTCCTTGGAGCGCATGAGGATGAGGAGTGACCTTATAGAGGTGTATAAAATCACGAGAGGAATAGATCTGTTAGAGTCAGCCAGATCTGGAGATTATTGAGAAATGTCAAAGACCAGAGGGCATAGCTTTAAGGTGAGAGGGGCAAAGATTAAAGAGATGTGCGGACAGAGATTTACACACAGGGTGGTGGGGTCTGGTGTGTTCAGCCACGGGTGGTGGTGGAGGCAGATAGATAATAGAGGCTTTTAGATAGGCACGTTAGTGGCGCAGCAGTAGAGTTGCTGCCTCACAGCGCCAGAGACCCAGGTTTGATCCTGACTACAGGTGCTGTCTGTACAGAGTTAGTACGTTCTCCCTGTGACCTGCATAGGTTTTATCCGAGATCTTCTGTTTCCTCCCACACTCCAAAGACGAACAGGTTTGTAGGTTAATTGGCTTGGTATAAATGCAGTGTCCCGAGTGTGTGTGTGTGGGATGGTGTTGGTGTGCGGGGATCGCTGGTCGGCATGGACTCGGTGGGCCGAAGGGCCTGTTTGTGCACTGTATCTCAAAACTAAACTAAACCAAACACGGAGATGGGGGGAACGGAGGGATGTGGACCATGTGCGGGCAGGGGAGATGCGTTTATTTTGACATTATGAAGATAGACACAAAAAGCTGGAGTAACTCAGCGGGACAGGCAGCATCTCTGGAGTAACGGAATAGGTGACGTTTTGGGCCTCGACCCTTCTCCAGTCCATCTGACCCGCTGAGTTTAGCTCATACAGTGGGACAGCCCCATTAGTGTCTGCCAGAGGCACAAGGAACTGCAGATGCTGCTTTGCAAAAGAAGACACAAAGTGCTGGAGTAACTCAGCAGGTCAGGCAGCATCTCTGGAGAACATGGAAGGTGACGTTTCAAGGCTGACTCAAGGGGAGTGATGGGTGGATACAGGTGGGGGGGGGGGGTGATAGGCAGGTGGTTGGACAAAAACCAGTGAAGAAAAGGCACAGTGAGATAAGGAGAGACTAGATGACATGCCCCACCTAGCATGAAGAAGTGGTCCTGACTCTAAACGTCACCTATCTATGTTCTCCAGAGATGCTGCCTGACCCGCTGAGTTACTGCAGCACTTTGAGGGTGGCACGGTGCCGCAGCGGTAAAGCTGCTGCCCTCAAGCACCAGATACTGGGCGGAAACAGACCATTCGGCCCATCGAGCATGTGCCAACCAGCGACCCCCCTCGCACTAGCTCTCACCCGCCCACTGGGGACAATTTACCGAAGCCAATTAACGTACAAACCTGGAGTGTGGGATGAAACCGAAGATCTCGGAGAAAACCCACGCAGGTCACGGGGAGAACGTACAAAGTCCGTACAGACAGTGCGCCCGTAGTCGGGATCGAACCCGCGTCTCTGGCGCTGCCAGCGCTGTGAGGCAGCAACTTAACATTACATCTGTGTGCTGGGCCCAGGTCACCTGGCAATATGAATACCTGCGTACCTGTCCAGGTGTCTTTAAGATGCTGTTAGTGGACTTGCCTCAACTACCTTCTCTGGCAGCTCCTTCCACATACATACCTTCCGCGTGAAAGAAATAGATAGGCAAAAGCTTAATGTGAGAGGGGGGTGATTTAAGAGGGACCTCAGGGGCAAGTTATTCACTCGGAGGGCAGTCCCTATCTTAAACGAGCTGCCAGTGGAAGCTCGAAAGAGGATACAATTACGATTTTTTAAATATATTTGGATAGATATATGTGTAGGAAGGAACTGCAAATGCTGGTTTAAATCGAACATAGACAGAAAATGCTGGAGTAACTCGACCCGAAATGTCACCTATTCCTTCTCTCCAGTGATGCTGCATGTCCCACTGAGTTACTCCAGCATTTTGTGTCTATCTTGGAGAGGTATATGCATTGGAAGGGTTTAGAGGGTTATGGGCCAAATGCAGGTATATGTGATTAGCCCAGTGTGCTAATGTTGTTAGCATGGGCAAGGTTGGCCGAAGGGCCTGTTTCCATGCTGCATATCTCTATGACTGTGATCACACTTCTGAACGGTCCTTCCATAGACTGGGCTACAGTCTCGATTCTCCACCACACCTCACTGCGGACATTGGACGCAGCCCAGATCATCACACAAACCAACCTCCCTTCCACTGACTCCATCTACACCTCACGCTGCCTCGGCAAGGCCAGCAGCATCATCAAGGACCAGTCTCACCCCGGCCACTCCCTCTTCTCCCCTCTCCCATTGGGCAAAAGATACAGAAGTGTGAAAACGCACACCTCCAGATTCAGGGACAGTTTCTTCCCAGCTGTTATCAGGCAACTGAACCATCCTACCACAACCAGAGAGCGGTCCTGAACTACTATCTACCTCATTGGTGACCCTCGGACTATCCTTGATCGGACATTACTGGCTTTACCTTGCGCTAAACATTATTCCCTTATCCTGTATCTGTACACTGTGGACGGCTCGATTGTAATCATGTATTGTTTTTCTGCTGACTGGTTAGCACGCAACTAAAGCTTTTCACTGTACCTCGGTACACGTGACAATTAACTAGACTGAACTAAATATATTCTACACTTTGGTCTTTTTCGTTTCTCTCCACCTTTCTACTTGTATTTGGTTTCATTGTATTCATGTATGTGTGTTTGTATGTATGTATGTATAGGGTGGCGCAGCAGTAGAGTTGCTGCCTCACAGCGCCAGAGTCCCGGGTTCGATCCCGACTACGGTTGCTGTCTGTACGGAGTTTGCACGTTCTCCCTGTGACCATGTGAGTTTTCTCTGAGATCTTCGGTTTCCTCCCACACTCCAAAGATGTGCAGGTTTGTAGGTTAATTGGCTTTGGTAAAATTGTAAATTGGCCCTAGTGTGTGTGTGTGTGTGTGTGTGTGTGTGTGTCGGAGTTTCATTTCATTTTCTTGCCACTAAACAATAAGGTACAGGGAAAAAGTTTTGTTGCGTGCTATGCAGTCAGCGGAAAGACTATACATGATAGTGTTAGTGTGCGGGGATCGCTGGTTGGCACGGATTCGTTGGGCTGAAAGGCCTGTTTTTGTGCTGCATCTCTAAAGTAAACTAAACTAATATTGTCTGATTAGATTGGACGGTTTGCAAAACAAAGCTCATCAATATACTTGGCACAGTGGCGCAGCAGTAGAGTTGCTGCCTCACTGCGCCAGAGACCCGGGTTCAATCCCGACGACGGGTGCTGTCTGTACAGAGTTTGTACGTTGTTCCCGTGACCTGCGTGGGTTTTCTCCGGGAGCTCTAGTCTCCTACCACACTCCAAAGACGTGCAGATTTGTAGGTGAATTGGCGTGGTATAAGTTTAAATTTCCCCCCGTGTGTGTCGGATAGCGTTAGTGTGCGGAGATCGCTGGTCGGTGTGGACTCGGTGGGCCTGTTTCCGCGCTGTGTCTCTAAAAAAAATAATATTAAGCCAAAACGTAAACCTCTTTGGCTAAGAGATTGTATTTATGCGTGGAGATATGGGAGCGGACACATACTGGAGTCTTGAGCAGAATACAAGGTGCTGGATGAACTCGTTCACTTCAGTGATTCAATGATACTTTATAATCACCTGTACCCTGGTGCAGTGGGATGCTTCGTTCAGCATCCAACCTTAGAATAAAGGGGAGGTCATTTAAGACTGAGGTGAGAAAAACGTTTTCACTCAGAGAGTTGTGAATTTGTGGAATTCCCTGCCACAGAGGGCAGTGGAGGCCAAGTCACTGGATGGATTTAAGAGAGAGTTAGATAGAGCTCTAGGGGCTAGTGGAATCAAGGGATACGGGGAGAAGGCAGGCATGGGTTATTGATAGGGGACAATCAGCCAGGATCACAAGTATAGAAGTTGGGATGTAATGTTAAAATTGTACAAGTCATTGGTGAGGCCAATTCTGGAGTATGGTGTACAATTCTGGTCGCCTAATTATAGGAAGGATGTCAACAAAATAGAGAGAGTACAGAGGAGATTTACTAGAATGTTGCCTGGGTTTCAGCAACTAAGTTACAGAGAAAGATTGAACAAGTTAGGGCTTTATTCTTTGGAGCGCAGAAGGTTAAGGGAGGACTTGATAGAGGTCTTTAAAATGATGAGAGGGATAGACAGAGTTGACGTGGATAAGATTTTCCCACTGAGAGTAGGGAAGATTCAAACAAGGGGACATGACTTGAGAATTAAGGGACAGAAGTTTAGGGGTAACATGAGGGGGAACTTCTTTACTCAGAGAGTGGTGGCTGTGTGGAATGAGCTTCCAGTGAAGGTGGTGGAGGCTGGTTCGTTTTATCATTTAAAAATAAATTGGATAATTATATGGACGGGAAAGGAATGGAGGGTTATGGTCTGAGCGCAGGTATATGGGACTAGGGGAGAATACGTGTTCGGCACGGACTAGAAGGGTCGAGATGGCCTGTTTCCGTGCTGTAATTGTTATATGGTTATTATATGAATGGCGGTGCTGGCCCGAAGGACCGAATGGCCTCCTCCTACACCTATTTTCTATGTTTGGTGCCAACATAGTTGTAAAAGTTTGCCGAACAGTTTCCATTTACTGCCTGCCGCTGTACGTGGCAGCAGCCCCCCCCTACCCCCCCCCCCCCCCCCCCCCCCCCCCCATGAAAGGGTTGCAATTTCCTTTGTCAGAGGGATTCTTTGCCACAGAAAGCTGTGGAGACAAAGTCAGTGGATATTTTTAAGGCAGAGATAGATAGATTCTTGATTAGTACGGGTGTCAGAGGTTATGGGGAGAAGGCAGGAGAATGGGGTTAGGAGAGAGAGCTAGATCAGCCATGATTGAATGGCGGAGTAGTCTTGATGGGCCGAATGGCCTAATACTGCTCCTATCACTTGGTATTCTGTCCTTCCTCAGATTTGGAGACCAAAACTGTACGCAATACTCCAGGTGTGGTCTCACCAAGACCCTGCAATTGTACAGGGTCTTGGTGAGACCACACCTGGAGTATTGCGTACAGTTTTGGTCTCCAAATCTGAGGAAGGACATTATTGCCATAGAGAGAGTGCAGAGAAGGTTCACCAGACTGATTCCTGGGATGTCTTATGAAGAAAGACTGGATAGACTTGGTTTATACTCTCTAGAATTTAGGAGATTGAGAGGGGATCTTATAGAAACTTACAAAATTCTTAAGGGGTTGGACAGGCTAGATGCAGGAAGATTGCTCCCGATGTTGGGGAAGTCCAGGACAAGGGGTCACAGCTTAAGGATAAGGGGGAAATCCTTAAAAACCGAGATGAGAAAAACTTTTTTCACACAGAGAGTGGTGAATCTCTGGACCTCTCTGCCGCAGAGGGTAGTCGAGGCCAGTTCATTGGCTATATTTAAGAGGGAGTTAGATGTGGCCATTGTGGCTAAGGGGATCAGAGGGTATGGAGAGAAGGCAGGTACGGGATACTGAGTTGGATGATCAGCCATGATCATATTGAATGGCGGTGCAGGCTCGAAGGGCCGAATGGCCTACTCCTGCACCTAATTTCTATGTTTCTATGTTTCTATTCTGCGCATGTCTCTAACCTGCAGTTACTGGTGCCCGCTCTCAGCGAGTTCCTCCAGCACTTTGTTATTTGTACATTCATGCATTCTTGTTGAAGAACAGGGTGGCACGGTGGCACTGCGGTCGAGTTGCTGCCTTACAGCACTTACAGCGCCGGAGACCAGGGTTCAAACCCGACTACGGGCGCTGTCTGTACGGAGTTTGTACGTTCCCCCTGTGACCTGCGTGGGTTTTCTACGAGATCTTCGGTTTCCTCCCACACTCCAAACATGTCGGTTAATTAGCGGTATAAATGTAAATTGACCCTAGTGTGTGGAGGATAGTGTTAGTGTGCGGGGATCGCTGGTCGGCACGGACTCGGTGGGCCGAAGGGCCTGTTATCGCTCTGTATCTCTAAACTAAACTAAACTAACGAGAGAGATGAAGGGAGAAGGAGATCAACTTTCTCTTCGTGGAAAGGTCATTGTCTGAGACTGGAATCCGACTCTGTGAGGTATTGTTGTATGCTGCGGTTACGGGGCATGGATTTGCAAGTGAAAGCCAATCCCACAGAATGGAGGCCGGTCCCTCCCTTTACTAATCTCCCCGCGCTCTCTAGACCTGGCGAGCAATCACTCTCCCCTCTCTCTCCGCTCTGCTCTCACTCACTTCAGGGGTGAGTGTGTGTTTGTGTGTTAGTGTGTGTGTCAGCTTGTGTGTTAGCGTGCGTGTTAGCGAGTGTCTCAGTGTGTGTGTCAGTGTGCGTATGTGTCAGTGTGTGTGTCAGTGTGCGTGTGTGCATTTGTGTCAGTGTGCGTGTGTCAGTGTGCGTGCATCGTTGTGTGCGTGTGTCAGTGTGCGTGTGTGTCGGTGTGCAAGTGTGTCGGTGTGCGTGTGTCTGTGTGTGTGTGTGTCAATGTGTGTGTGTGTCAGTGTGCGTGTGTGTCAGTGTGCATGTGTGTGTGGCAGTGTGTGGCTGTGTGTGTGTGTCGGTGTGTCAGTGTGTGTGGCAGTGTGTGTGTGCATGTGTGTGTCAGTGTGTATGTGTGTGTGTGTGTGTGTGTGTGTGTCTGTGTGTGTGTGTGTCAGTGTGTGTGTGTGTGTGTGTGTGTCAGTGTGTGTGTGTGTGTCAGTGTGTGTGTGTGTCAGTGTGTGTGTGTCAGTGTGTTTGGCTGTGGAGGTTCCTCCCTTTGCTAATCTCTCTCCTCTGTCTAGACGTGCGTGGTCCCTCTCTCTCCTCTGTCTAGACGTGCGTGCTTGGTCGTTCGTTGCCATCTGTCCCCGCTCTGCTCTCACTCTGTGTGGAAGGGTGTAGATGGCCACATGTACTGAGGTACAGTACAAGGCTTGGTGAACACTACGAGCTGCCCCACTGACCGCTGCCTCCTCTCTCCGGCCACAGGAAGTCCCGGCATGAGTGCCAGAGCGTGCTGGTCACCAAGGCTTCACAGCGGCAGTGCCGACGCCGTATGACCTGCCCCAGCCCCGCCGAGATCAGCAAAGCCAAGGCCATCATGTCCATGAGCCCCCTCACCAAGGCACTCACTCTCAACGAGCTCCTCAACAAATGTATCCAGTCCTTCGGTGAGTGCCCCCTGTACACACGCACACACACTCACGCGTACACACTCACACACACGCACATACACTCACACACACGCACACACATGCGCACACACTCACACACACGTACATACACTCACACACACGCACACACATGCGCACACACTCACACACACGTACATATACTCACGTGCACACACTCACACACATTTGCACACACTAATGCACACACACGCACATACACTCATGCACACGCGCACACACACTCACGCATGCGCACACACTCACGCACACACACTACCGCACACACTCACATGCACACACACTCACGCACATGCGCACACACTCACGTGCACACACTCACGCACACACACTCACGCACATGCGCACACACTCACGCGCACACACTCACGCACACGCGCACACACTCACGCACACACACTCACCAACACGCACACACACTCACGCACATGCGCGCACACTCACGCACACACACTCACCCACACGCGTGCCCACTCACGCGCACACTCACGCGCGCACGCACACAAACTCACGCACGCACACACACTCAAGCACACACACTCATGCGCGCGCACTCACGCACACATACTCACGCGGGTGTGCACACACACACACTCACCCGTGCACACTCACGCTCACGCACACGCACCCCCACGTATGCACACTCACGCGCACACACTCACGCACATGCGCACACATACACATGCGCGCCATGCGCGCGCACACTCACGCACTCGCACACGCGCGCATAAACACACACACAATACTGCGGCTGCAGCACAGCATGTGGCAGAATGTGTGAGAGAGAGCGTGTGTGTGTGTCAGTGAGTGTGTCATTGAGCATCAGTTTGTGTGACAGTGCAAGAGAGAGAGTGTGCATGTGTGTCACTGTGCGTGTGAGTGAGAGAGTGTGTGTGTGCCAGCGTGTATGAGTGTCATGATGTGTATGTGCGTGTCAGTGTGGTCATTCTGTGTCAAGTGTGTGAATTTGTGTGTGTGTGTGTGTGTCACTGGTTGAGTTTGTGTGTTTGTGTGAATCAACAAGTGAGTGTGTATATGTGTGTGTCTGTGTGAGTTTGTGTGTGTGTGTGAGGGTTCGTGTATGAATTTCATTGTGTGTGTGTGTGTCAGCATGTATTAGTGTCAATGTGTGTGTGAGTGTGCAAACGTGTTTGTATCAGTGTGTGAGAGTGATGGTGTGTGGGTGTCATTGTGTGAGTGAGTGTCAGTGTGAGTGTGCAGTGTGTACCAATGGGTGTCAGTGTGTGAGTGTTAGTGTGTGTGGGTGAGTGTCAGTGTGTGAGTCTGAATAAGTGCATGTCAGATTGTCAGTATTCGTGAGTGTGAGTGAGTCATTGTGTATGACTGGAGTGTATTTGTGTGTGAGTTTCAGTGTGTGTAGATGAGTGTGTGTGTGTGTGTGTGTGTGTGTTGGTGACAGTGTGTATCAGTGAGTGTGAGAATGTGTTGCGGGTGTCAGTGTGAGTGTGTATGCCAGTGTATGTGTCAATGAGTGTGAGTGTGTGTGTGTGAATGGCTGTTAGTGTGTGTGTAGCTCAATGGGTGTGAGTGTGTGTGAGTACACACATGGTGTGAATGCCTGTGTGAGAGTGCATGTGAGGGTGAGTGTATGTGAGCGTGAGTTCACGTGTGTGAAAGTATGTATGTGAGTGCGTGTGTGAATGAGTGAACGTGTGTATTTGAATGGATGTATATGTGTGTGGGAGGTGTATATTTGTGTGTCAGTGTGAGTGTGAGTTTATGTATCAGTGTGTGTGTGTGTGTGTGCGTCTGTGTGTGTGTGTCAGTGTGTGTGTGTGTGTGTGTGTGTGTGTGCGCGTGTGAGTTTGTGAGTGTGGTGTGTGTGTCAGTGTCAGTGTGTGCATGTCAGTATGAGTGTGTGTGTGTGTGTGCGTGTCAGTGTGTGTGTGGCAGTGTGTGTGTGTGTGTGTGTGTGTGTGTGTGTCAATGTGTGTGTGTGTGTGTCAGTGTGTGTGTGTGTGTCAGTGTGCGTGTGTGTGTCAGTGTGTGTGTGTGTGTCAGTGTGTGTGTGTGTGTCAGTGTGTGAGTGTGTGTGTGTCAGTGTGTGTGTGTGTGTGTGTGTGTGTGTGCGTGTGTCAGTGTGTGCGTGTCAGTGTGTGTGTGTGTCACTGTCAGTGTGAGTGCGTGTGTGTGTCAGTGTGTGTCACTGTGGGCGTGTCAGTGTGTGTGTGTCAGTGTGAGTGTGCATGTGGCTGTGGGCAGTTTGAGTGAATGGCTTGATGTACATTTGCGTTTGACAAACAAGCCAGTGGTGGTGTGGGACAGGTTGGGATGAAGTGGAGCTGTGGTCTTCACTGGCTGCAGCTCACAAGGTCAACGGCAGGTACTGAAGGCGTTGCTGTACTACACGCTAACACACGATGGCCTGGTCTCGTTACCTTCACTAACGTCTGGGGAACATTTACAAGTCACCATTTCTCCAGCCGAGAATAGAGAGACACAAATGTGAACTTGGTTTCACTCTGTAGCTCCCATCCCCTCTCCTGTTTCCCAAACATTCCCAGCGGATTCAACCGGAATGTAGCAACACGTTGACAAAGTATTCATCAGGCCATTCGGCCCATCAAGTCTACTCCGTCATTCAAACATGGCTGATCTATCTCTCCCTCTTAACCCCATTCTCCTGCCTTCTCCCCATAACCTCTGACTGTACTAATTGTGAATCTATCTATCTCTGCCTTAAAAATATCCACTGACATGGCCTCCACAGCCGTCTGTGACAATGAATTCCACAGATTCACCACCCTCTGGCTGAAGAAATTCCTCCTCATTTCCTTTCTAAAGGTACGTCCTTTAATTCTGAGGCTGTGACCTCTGGTCCTAGACTCTCCCACTAGTGGAAACATCCTCCCCACATCCACTCTATCCAGTATTACTGGAAATGCTCAGCTGGTCAGGCAGCATCCATGGAAGAGAACTCGAGCTAACATTCAAGGGTGGAGGCCTTTCATCAGATAATGAATAGGAGTAGAATTAGGCCATTCGGCCCATCAAGTCTACTCCACCATTTAATCATGCCTGATCTATCTCTCCCTCCTAACCCCATTCTCCTGCCTTCTCCCCATAACCCCTGCCCACACTGATGAAGAAAGTGGGGAGTGAGGAGAAAATGGGGGATAGAAATCCTGTCACAAGGCACTGGGTGACTGTGTGGACAGATTAATGAGGCTTGAACAGAACGCACAGTGCTGGAGTAACTCAGCGGGTCAGGCAGCATCTGCAGAGGCAGTGAATGGACTGGTGACGTATCAGGCCTTGTCCCTTTGTTTCCCACTTGCCTGCTTTGCCATAAGGATATCTTTTTGATGTCCAATTTGAAAAGAAAATGTATTTCAGTTTAGGTTAGTTTAGAGATACAATGCGGAAACAGGCCCTTCGGCCCATCGAGACGGCGCTGACCAGCGATTCCCACACATTACCGCTATCCTACACACACACTAGGGACAATGCACAATTTTACCAAGCCAATTAGCCTACAAACCTGCACGGCTTTGGAGTGTGGAATTGTCCCTGATGTGTGTAGGATAGTGTTAGTGTGCGGGGATCGCTGGTCGGCACGGACATGGAAAGCCGAAGGGCCTGTTTCAACGCTGTATCTCTAAATTAAAAGCACTCTCCTGGCTGTTATTAATTTCATGAGGTCAGAAGTGATAGTAGAATCAGGCCATTTGGCCCATCAAGTCCACTCCACCACTCAATTATGGCTGATCTATCTCTCCCTCCTAACCCCATTCTCCTGCCTTCTCCCCATAACCCCTGACACCCGTACTAATTTAGAATCTATCTATCTCTGCCTTAAAAATATCCACAGACTTGGCCTCCACAGCCTTCTGTGGCAAAGAATTCCACCGATTCACCACCCTCTGACTAAACAAATTTCTCTTTCCTAAAAGAACGTCCTTTAATTCTGAGGCTAGTCCCAGACTCTGCCACTGGTGGAAACATCCTCTCCACATCCACTCTCCCCAGGCTTTCACTGTTCGGTAAGTTTCAATGAGGTTCCCCCCTCATTTCTGGATCTGGAGCTGGGTATAGTATGCTGAAAAATTCTAGCATCACTCAGTACTGGACAATATTTTTTTTTTACATTTTATCAAGCCAATTGACCTACAAACCTGTACGTCTTTGGAGGAAACTGATGATCTCGGAGAAATCCCACGCAGGTCACGGGGAGAACGTACAAACTCCGTACAGAGAGCACCCGTAGTTGGGATCGAACCCGGGTCTCTGGCGCTATGAGGCAGCATCTCTACTGCAGCGCCGCCGTGCTGCCCCTTTTTAAGAATGTTTAAGAAGTTCTTAATAGCCCTGTCCCATGGTGCGAGTTCATTCCAAGAGCTCTCCCGAGTTTAAAAAAAATCAAACTCGTGGTAAGCACGGAGAATGAACGTAGCGGGTACGTCGGAGCTCGGGGACGTCTCTTAACGCTAACGGCAGGTACTCGGGAAGACTCGCTAACGGCAGGTAAGCACGGGAAGACTCGTGAAGATTTTTCAACATGTTGAAAAATGTCCATGAGAGCCCCGAGTACCGACGAGTGGCCATTACCGTAAATCTCCGAGTTCGAATCAGGGCAAACTCTGGAGAGCTCTTGGAATGAACTCGTACCGTGGGACAGGGCTTTAAATTTGTTTTTAGTTCCTTGCTTTCTTGCTAAGCTCCAGTTTCACCAATGGACCTCCCTTCTCTGGAGTTTTAGCTGCAGAAGGATCTACTAATGGGTGGTCAGTCAGGTGGGCAGTGTAGTCGCAGATAACATGACCACTGGACCTGATCCCAAACACCACCCCGCTAACTCCCTTCCAACCGGCACAGTCTTTCGAAGGTCCCGGCACAGTCTTTGGAGTGTGGGAGGAAACCGGAGCATCCGGGGAAAACCCACGCAGGTCACGGGGAGAACGTACAAACTCCACCTGTAGTCAGGATCGAACCCGGGTCTCCGGCGCTGAGAGGCAGCAACTCTACCGCTGCACCACCACGCCACCCGATATACTTCAATAAACTTTCCAGCAGGTCCCTCCTGTAACCTATGGTGATGCTGAGAACACAATCTAAGTTTGTCCAAGCTTGTAGCTAAGGCAACGTCTGGTAAACCACTTCTGCATCCTCCACATCCTTCCTGTTATGGGGTGACCAAAACTGTGTATAATACTCCAAATACAGCCTGACCAAAGCTTTAGAACCTTGCCGCATGACTTATGACCATATAACAATTACAGCACGGAAACAGGCCATCTTGACCCTTCTAGTCCGTGCCGAACACTTATTCTCCCCTAGTCCCATCTACCTGCACTCAGACCATAACCCTCCATTCCTTTCCCGTCCATATCCCTATCCAATTTATTTTTAAACGATAAAATCGAACCTGCCTCCACCACTTCCACTGGAAGCTCATTCCACACAGCTACCACCATCTGAGTAAAGAAGTTCCCCCTCATGTTACCCCTAAACTTCTGTCCCTTAATTCTCAAATCATGTCCCCTTGTTTGAATCTTCCCTACTCTCAATGGAAAAAGCTTATCTACGTCAACTCTGTCTATCCCTCTCATCATTTTAAAGACCTCTATCAAGTCTCCCCTTAACCTTCTGTGCTCCAGAGAATAAAGACCTTGGTCAACCTTTCTCTCTAACTTAGTTGCTGAAACCCAGGCAACATTCTAGTAAATCTCCTCTGTACTCTCTCTATTTTGTTGACATCTTTCCTATAATTTGGCGACCAAAATTGTACACCATACTCCAGAATTGGCCTCACCAATGCCTTGTACGATTTTAACATTACATCCCAGCTTCTATACTCAATGCTCTGATTTATAAAGGCCAGCACACCAAAAGCTTTCTTTACCACCCTATCTACATGAGATTCCACCTTCAGGGAACTGTGCACAGTTATTCCTGATCCCTCTGTTCAACTGCATTCCTCAATTCGCTACCATTTACCATGTACGTCCTATTTTGATTTGTCCTGCCAAGATGTAGCACCTCCATTAAATTGAACTAAACTCCAGAAGTCTCTGGAACTCCAGAGACTTCCTGACTCTAATGCCCAATGTCCTGACCAGTGCAGGCAAGCATAGCATCTGCCTTCTTTACCACTGTACTTTTGTTCACCAATGGTCCCTCCTTCGTCAGTCCGATGGACACTGTGCTCGTAGATGCCATGACCTGCATTATGTGGCATTATTTGGCAGTGGCAGAGTTGCTGCCTAACGGGCTTGTACCACTTGGACGACTGCAGGAGACTTTGTGGTCGCCACATGTTCGCGGGTGGTTGCCGGGGAGTTGCCTTCATGGTCGTGAGGAGTTCCCGCATTCTAGGACCTAGTCGCGGCCTCATTATGATCGCCGCTGAATCTTTCAACATGTTGACAAATTAGCGGCGAGCAGAATGAAGCCGCCATGGAGTGTAGCGAGAATTCTCGTGCCGTAGGTGGGTCGCCGGGAGGTCGAAGGTTCTCGTAGGTTGTAGCCGGTGCTGACCAGTGAATTTCCTTGGCTCATTGGGAGGAAAAAACGTAATCAGTAGTTTTCTGAACCAAGGATAACCGACCAGTAATGTCAAGTCTCGACCTGAAACGTCACCTATACCTTCACAGCCGTGTGTTTCTGGCTTCTTAAAAGTAGTCTCCATTCCTTCTCCCCACCACGTCTCCCCTTCTCCTGACTTCTCGCCCCTCTCCGCGCCCCCCTTTAAAGGACGTGCGTGACCATTCCCGTACACTGTGCTTTCACCGTCTTAATTACAGCGGCAACCTTCCTGTTCATCGCGGTGTGTGTCTGTATCACATTAGCTTGGCACCATGTGAATTTCACTCAGACAGCGCTCCCCCCGCTTGCCCTGTCCCCCGCCTGCATAACGGGCTGTCTGTCTGTCTGTCTGTCTGTCTGTCTGTCTGTCTGTCTGTCTGACTGTCGGTCTAATTTCCGGGATGGCAGGACTGACATATCATTACAGAATGGGTCAACTGAGCTTGTATTCACTGGCATTTAGAAGGATGAGAGGATATCAAGAATTGGACAGGCTAGATGCAGGAATGTTCCCCATGTTGGGGGAGTCCAGAACCAGGTGTCACACAGTTTAAGAATAAGGGCTAGGCCATTTAGGACTGAGATGAGGAAAAACTTTATCACCCAGAGAGTTGTGAATCTGTGGGATTCTCTGCCACAGAGAGCAGCGGAGGCCAAATCACTGGATTTTTTCAAGCGAGAGTTAGATTTAGCTCTTAGAGCTAACAGAATCAAGGGATATGGGGAGAAAGCAGGAATGGGGTACTGACTTTAGATGATCAGCCATAATCATAAGGGCCTGTGTCCAACCTGTATCTCTAAACTAAACTAAACTAAACCTGCACCTGGAGTTCTTGCATTCACATATAAATTTTCCTCATAAAAAAGCTATTACATGAAACTAGTGTGAATGGGTGATTGATGGACAGCATGGACTTGGTGGGCCGAAGGGCCTGTTCGCCTGCTGTATCGCTCAGTGTTCAATTAGACTGTGTTGCTGCTTTTGGGGGCTGTTTGTGAGGAGTGTGTACATTCATTCCATGCTGACTACCTGGTCGACAGCAAGCTGTTGGTGAACACAGAGCCTCTTGCATCGAGTCAACTTCCTCTTTCCACTCCTCTCCTTCCACCTTTAATTTAGTTTAGAGATACAGCGTGGAAACAGGCCCTTCGGCCCACCAAGTCCATACCAACCAGCGATCCCCGCACACTAATACCCATGTCCCACTTAGGAAACCTGAACGGAAACCTCTGTGGACTTTGTGCCCCACCCAAGGTTTCCGTGCGGTTCCCGGAGGTTTTTGTCAGTCTCCCTACCTGCTTCCACTACCTGCAACCTCCGGCAACCACCTGCAACCTCTGGGAACCACACGGAAACCTTGGGTGGGGCGTAAAGTCTCCAGAGATTTCCGTTCAGGTTTCCTAAGTGAGACAGGGGCTTAACACTATCATACACACACACACACACACACACCTGCCACACACACACACACACACAACACACACACACACACACACACACACACACACACACACACACACACACACACTCTCTGTGTGAACACACACACACACACACACACACACACACACACACACACACACACACGGGGACAATTTTCATTTACACCAAACCAATTACCCTACAAACCTGTAAGTCTTCGGAGTGTGGGAGGAAACCGGAGCACCCAGATAAAACCCACGCAGGTGACCACGGGTGCCATCTGTACGGAGTTTGTACGTTGTCCCCGTGACCTGCGTGGGTTTTCTCCGGGATCTCTGGAATCCTCCCTCACTTCAAAGACATACAGGTTTGTAGGCTAATTGGCTTTGGTATAAATGAAACTTGTCCCCTAGTGTGTGTAGGATAGTGTTAGTGTGTGGAGTTGCTGGTCGGTGTGGACTCGGTGGGCCACAGGGCCTGGTTCCACGCTGTATCTCTAAACTAGATTAAACTAAACTTTCAATTTTACCGAAGCCAATTAACCTACAAACATGCACGTCTTTGGAGTGTGGGCGGATTCCAGAGATCCCGGAGAAAACCCACGCAGGTCACGGGGAGAACGTGCAAACTCCGTACAGACAGCACCCGTAGTCAGGATCGAACCCGGGTCTCTGGCGCCGTGAGGCAGCAACTCTACCGCTGTGCCACCGTGCCGCCCTTAATGCCTGGTGAGCCTCGCGTGTGTGACCTGATGTTTTGTGTCCCCACAGATGTGGACGGGAACCTGCGGTGCAGTAGCGAGACGGTGAAGGTGACGTTGATGATGCACAGCTGGATCGTCCCATCCGCTGAATTCGCCCACAAACTCCTGCTCCTATATCCTTTCAACCACTCTATCATAGTGGCATGGTGGGACTAGCAACCCTGTTCACTTCAGTTCACTCTAGCTTGCTGTCAGAGGGGTAAAGGGCCTGTCCCACTTTCACCACCTAATTCACGACCCTTTTTACTCGTGGACATTTTCCATCAGGCTAGAAAAACGCCCCGACCTACTTGATGCCACGAGTACCTACGACTAGCATCACGGCCTGCTACGACCTACCTACGACCTCGTGACGACCATGCTGCGAGTATGAGTCGAGGACAAACTCGGCAGAGGTCGTGAATTAGGTCGTGAAAGTGGGACAGGCCCCTTTAGCTACACGGAGAGGGTGGACAAATTTGGATTGTTTTTGCTGTAGTGTTCAGTCAAATCTACACCCAAATGTTTGAGCCAGGATTGAATGGCGGAGTAGACTCGATGGGCCGAATGGCCTAATTCTACTCCTATAACTTGTGAATCATGACATGTGATAGGAGTAGAAATAGGCCATTCAGCTATCCGCCATGCAATCATGGCTGATCTATCTCTCCCTCCTAACTCCATTCTCCTGCCTTCTCCTCATAACCCCTGACACGCGTACTAATCAAGAATCTATCTATCTCTGTCTTAAACATATCCACTGACTTGGTCTCCACAGCCTTCTGTTGCAAAGAATTCCACAGATTCACCACCCTCTGACTAAAGACATTTCTCCTCATCTCCTTCCTAAAAGAACGTCCTTTAATTCTAAGGCTGTGACCTCTAGTCCTAGACTCTCCCACTAGTGGAAACAGATCAATGTATCTCCATCTTTGTTGAGCTGTCATCTCCATAACAACCAGACTGCACTTGCTGGTTGAAGAGATAAACACAAAGTGGGTCAGGCAGCATCTGTGGAGAAAAAAAAGATTGGTGCCATATGGTCACCCACCCATGTTCTCCAGAGATGCTGCCTGACCTGCTGAGTTACTCCAGCATTTTGTGTCTATCTCTTCCAATGGACCTCCCACCTCACCCGACAAATCACTTTACAGTTTAGTTTATTGTCACGTGTACCAAGGTACAGTGAAAAGCTTTTGTTGCGTGCTAACCAGTCAGTGGAAAGACAATACATGATTACAATCGAGCCATCCACAGTGTACAGATACATGATAAGGGAATAACATTTAGCGCAAGGTAAAGTCAGTAAAGTCCGATCAAAGATAGTCCGAGGGTCACCAATGAGGTAGATAGTAGTTCAGCACTGCTCTCTGGTTGTGGTCGGATGGTTCAGTTGCCTGATAACAGCTGGGAAGAAACTGTCCCTGAATCTGGAGGTGTGCGTTTTCACACTTCTGTACCTCTTGCCCGATGGAAGAGGGGAGAAGAGGGAGTGGCCGGGGTGTGACTGGTCCTTGATGATGCTGCTGGCCTTGTCGAGGTCAGACTGAGATGTCCGGAAAGCAGTTTAATTGTTAAAAAGTTGGCAAGAACAATTTATATCGAGTGGCGGTGATTAACAACTTTTTTAAATGTATTGCGTAAGTTCATAAGTGATAGGACCAGAACAAGATCTACTCTGCCATTCAGCCATGGGTGATCTATCTCTCCCTCCTAACCCCATTCTCCTGCCTTCTCCCCATTACCCCTGACACCTGCACTTATCTCTGGCATCTCTGTGTTCATTGAGATCGGCAAAGCTGGAACAGCGACTAGTATGGTACTAAACGTTTAAGAGACATTTAGACAGGAACTGTACATGGATAGGATAGGTTCAGAGGGATATGGGCCAAACGCAGGCAGGTGGGACTAGTGTAGCTGTTACTGAATGGCATAATTCTGCTTGTAAGTTGAATTATGCCAATCACCTTGAAATGCAAAGTATATATATATATATATATACATACATATAGTGCGTGTGTCTGTCTGTGTGAGCTAGTGTGTGTGAATGCATAGAAACATAGAAAATAGGTGCAGGAGGAGGCCATGTGGCCCTTCGAGCCAGCACCGCCATTCATTGTGATCATGGCTGATCATCCACAATCAGTACCCCGTACCTGCCTTCTCCCCATGTCCCTTGATTCCGCTAGCCCCTAGAGCTCTATCTAACTCTCTTTTAAATCCATCCATTAAATTGGCCTCCCGCAGAGAATTCCACAAATCCACAACTCTCTGGGTGAAAACGTTTTTTCTCACCTCAGTTTTAAATGACCTCCCCTTTATTCTAAGACTGTGGCCCCTGGTTCTGGATTCGCCCAACATTGGGAACATTTTTTCTGCATCTAGCTTGTCCAGTCCTTTTATAATTTTATACGTTTCTGTAAGATATCCCCTCATCCTTCTAAATTCCAGTGAATACAAGCCCAGTCTTTCCAATCATTCCTCTTATGGCATGTGTGTGTACGCCTGTGTGTATTTGTGTACACGTGTGTGTGCGTACACACGTGCGTTTGTGTGTGTGTGCATGTGTGTGAGCGTGTATGCATAAGTGTGTGTGTGTGTGTGTGTGTGTGTGCATGTGTCTGTGTGTTTGTGTGTGCATGTGTATGTGTGCACGGGTGCGTGTTTGTATGTGTATGTGTGCGTGCATGAGTCGTATGTGTGCATTTGTGTGTGTGTGCCTGTGTGTGCATGTCTGTTTGTGTGTGCGTGCATGTGTGTGCGTGTTTGTGTATGTATGCGCAGGTGCATGTGTGAATGCGTGCGTGGGTGTGTCGTATGTGTGTGCATTTGTGTGTGTGTGCCTATGCGTGTGTGTGTGCCTATGCATGTGCGTTCGTGTGCGTGTGTTTGCGTGTGTGTGTGTGCGTGTGTGCGCATGCGCATGTGCGCACGTGTGTGTGAGTATGCGTGCGTGTGCGCGTGTGTGTGCATGTGTGCGTGCGTGTGTATGTATGTGTGTGCGTGTGTGCGTTTGGCTGCTAGACCCAGTCATTGTGAACAAGGCCACAGTAGTCGGTACCAGAGAGGGGTTTTCCTCATGCTGAGAGACTTCCCCATTTGGTACCTTTCTCCTTTGAAGGGCTGAATTCAGAGAAGTGAGGCCTTGCACAGCAGCCTTGAGGTCACGGAGCAGGTAAATAAGAATATCTACTTCCTGCTGAGGTGGGACTTTAAAAGTCCCCACGCACACACAACAACCCAGCCTAGCACAGCAGGTCTTGAGAACCAGAGGACATAGGTTCAAGGTGAAGGGGAAAAGATTGAATACGAATTCGAGGGGTAACTTCTTCACGCAAATAGTGTTAGGTACATGGAACGAGCTGCCAGAGGTGGTAGTTGTGGCAGGGACTATTGCAGCGTTTAAGAACCAGTTAGACAGGTACATGAGTAGGACAGGTTTGGAAGGATATGGGCCAAATGCAGGCAGGTGGGACTAGTGTAGCTGGGGCATGTTGGCTGGTGTGGGCAAGTTCACACTGTATCACTCTGTGACTATGACTATAAGTAACATTCCTGTTCAAACCAGGGTGTAGAATTAAAGTCTGCTTAAAAACACTTTCAACCATTTCACTGTACCTTGGTACGTGTGACAATAAATTAAAAAAACTGTGTGTGTGCGCGGGGACTTTTAAAGTTCCACCTCAGCAGGAAGCAGATATTCTTATCCACCACTCCGTGACCTCGAATCAGCTTTAGTGTCTCACTCAAATATCTCCCCCAGGCAGCTCATCCCATTCACACCCCAGTCTTTGCGTCAAAATGTTCCCCCTCAGGTAACTTCATTATTATCCAATGAACCATCCTACCACAACCAGAGAGCAGTCCTGAACTACTATCTACCTCATTGGTGACCCTCGGACTATCCTTGATTGGACTTTGCTGGCTTTACCTTGCACTAAACATTATTCCCTCATCATGTATCTGTACACTGTGGACGGCTCGATTGGAATCATGTATTGTCTTTCCGCTGACTGGTTAGCACGCAACAGAAGCTTTGCACTGTACCTCAATACACGTGACAATAATCGAAACTAATTCAATCTTTCCCTCCTCACCTTAAACCTATGTCCTCTGGTTCTCGATTCCCCTACTCTGGGCAAGAGACTAGAGTTAAAGTTTGCTTAAAAATACGTTAAACCTTTTCCTTGGCATGTTCTATACTTTGAACTTTCCTCTCTGGTTTGAACAGAACGTCACATCAAAAAGGGGGCAGAGAGAAGAGAGAATCCTACATCTATCCCACCTGCCCTTTTATTCATACATAACGTACTGGAGTAACACAGCGGGGCAGGCAGCATCTCTGGAGAACATGGATAAGAGACGTTTCAGGTCAGGCCACTTCCTCAGCCTGAAGATGGATCCCGACCTGAAACGTCTTCTATCCATGTCCTCCAGAGATGCTGCCTGACCCGCTGAATTACTCCAGCACTTTGTGTTCTCCTCAAGATTCCAGCATCTGCAAATCTTTCTTTTAGTTTTATAGTTTTAGAGAAACAAGCCCTTTGGCCCACCCAGTCCACGCCGACCAATGATCCCCGCTCACTAACACTATTCTACACACTAGGGACAATTTACACACACACCAAGCCAATTAACCTACAAACCTGTACGTCTTTGGAGTGTGGGAGGAAACCAGACATCCCAGAGAAAACCCACACGGGTCACGGGGAGAAAGTACAAACTCTGTACAGACAGCACCCGTAGTCAGGATCGTACCTAGGTCTCTGGCACTGAGAGGCAGCAACTCTAACGCTGCGCTACCATGCCACTTTTTAGTTTAGTTTACTTTACTTTAGTTTAGTTTATTGTGGTTTTCTTCATAAAAAATAATCCAAGTCTTAACCCATAATCAAAGTGAGTTTTGGGTCATTTTTTAAACATCACATCTCTCGGTTCCGTCCACCCGAGGGTTTGGAGAGGGAGGAAGGGAGGAGGGAGGCAGCCAGCCCTGGCGGGGCCAGTAGACAAGTGATGGGCCGAATGGCCACCCCACTATTATCCTTGGTAGACGAAAGTGCTGGAGAAACTCAGCGGGTGCGGCAGCATTTACGGAGCGAAGGAAATAGGCAATGTTTCGAGCCGAGACCCTTCTTCAGGTATGCCCGCTATTATCCTTGACCTGCGTCCACCTATCGAGATGCTTCAGGGGAGAAGCCATGCCAAGATCGTGTGAGGATCTGCCACCTGGTGAGGTAGGCCCACCGTGCGTGGGGACAGAGGGTGGGGCGGGGGGGAGAGATGGGGCTGTGTTGGTCCCAGAGACGCTGGCCTGACCTCTCGCTGGCCCAACCCCCCCCCACCCCCACCCCCACCCTCACCCTCTGGGCAGGGGGACTCTGTGGGTGAGCTGGACCCAGGGGTGGTGGGGCTGCACCTCCTGCCCACTGCCCACTGCGGTGAAAATCCCGGGAACCAGGAACACCGGGAACGGGATCCGCACACACATCTGGGGAGGCAACAAATTGGGGAGAGGATGAGTGGAGATGGTCGACAGCTGGCGGGGGGAGGCAGGCATTGGGCAATAGGCATTGGGTATTGGTCATTGGTCATTGGGTATTGGTCATTGGGTATTGGGTATTGGGGTCATTGGGTATTGGTCATTGGTCATTGGGTATTGGTCATTGGTCATTGGGTATTGGTCATTGGTCATTGGGTCATTGGTCATTGGGTATTGGTCATTGGTCATTGGTCATTGGTCATTGGTCATTGGTCATTGGGTCATTGGTCATTGGGTCATTGGTCATTGGGTATTGGTCATTGGGTATTGGTCATTGGTCATTGGTCATTGGTCATTTATTGGTCATTGGGTATTGGTCATTGGTCATTGGTCATTGGGTATTGGTCATTGGTCATTGGTCATTGGGTATTGGTCATTGGTCATTGGTCATTGGTCATTGGGTATTGGTCATTGGGTATTGGTCATTGGGTATTGGTCATTGGGTATTGGTCATTGGGTATTGGTCATTGGGTATTGGTCATTGGGTATTGGTCATTGGGTATTGGTCATTGGGTATTGGTCATTTATTGGTCATTGGTCATTGGGTATTGGTCATTGGGTATTGGTCATTGGGTATTGGTCATTGGGTGTTGGTCATTGGTCATTGGTCAATAGGCACTTTATACAAGGAACTGGACACTGGTCACCGGTCACTTGGATGGGACGTGGTGCCACTGTGTGTGTGAGGGGAGGGGACCTGACGGCATTGTGTGGTGGGGGTGCCCAGGGTGGGGGTGCCCAGGGTGGACGGGGAGGGGATGTGTCACCGTGCTGCGTGCCAGTGAGGGAGGGGATGTCTCACGCTGTGTGTGTGTGTGTGTCGCAGGTACTGGATCTCCCTCTACCCGGTGGTGTTCACAGTGGACTCGGAGCTGGAGGCGGTGATGTCACAGCTGTGGGAGGTGGTGCGGAGCGAGGGCGAGGAGGCACACTGCAGCCTCATCGACACCTCCAACATGTGAGAGCAGCGACTGGCACCGGAGAGGGGGGACTGGCACCGGAGAGGGGGGACTGGCACCTGGGGGAGGGTGTCATGTGATGGGGTGGGTGATGACACGGTGGAGTGGGAGCCCGGGTACAGGGTGAGTGGGAGCCCGGAGCGGGGGGTGGGCGCTGTGTGGCCATGAGGTGAGGTGAGTGCCTGACACAGTGGTATGGGTGCCCTGACGTTGGGCGGGTACCTGGCGCAAGGGGCTGGTTGTCGTGTGGCAACCCGGAGCGACGGGGTGGTAGAGGGGGCTTCACCGCTGGAGGTGATGGCTTGTTCACTGCAGTTTGGGCCAGGTTAAGGTCTGGCACAGAATGACACATAGAGAGGTCCTGCACAGTGCAAACCTCCATTCAGACAGCACCCATATTCAGCATCGAACCCGGCTCTCTGGCGCTGTGAGGCAGCAACTCTACCGCTGCGCCACCGTGCCGCCCATCTTCAATATGATATATATAAAATTTAATATGAACCTGCTGGGCAATTCTTTCACACAGAGTGTGGTGGAGGTTAGGTTAATAATAATAATAATACATTTTATTTATGGGCGCCTTTCAAGAGTCTCAAGGACACCTTACAAAAATTTAGCAGGTAGAGGAAAAACATGTAAGTGGAATGAAATAAATAGTAGAGACATGACTAGTACACAAAGTAAAGACAGAATTCAATTCAAAACACAATATGAGGCAATTCATGCACAGATGAAAAGGGAGGGGGACGTGGGGCTAAGGATAGGCAGAGGTGAAGAGATGGGTCTTGAGGCGGGACTGGACGATGGTGAGGGACACGGAATTGCGGATCAGTTGGGGGAGGGAGTTCCAGAGCCTGGGAGCTGCCCTGGAGAAGGCTCTGTCCACAAAACTGCGGAGGTTGGACGTGGATGGAGAGGAGACCGGCTGATGTGGATCTGAGGGACCGTGAGGATTGGTAGGGGGAGAGGAGGTCAGTGAGATATGGGGGGGCCAGATTAGGTTAGGTTAGGTAAGGAGGAGTTGCAGCGAGACCTGGGTGTCCTTGTACACCGGTCACTGAAAGTTGGCGTGCAGGTACAGCAGGCAATGAAGAAAGCTAATGGAATGTTGGCCTTCATAACAAGAGGATTTCAGTATAGGAGTAAAGAGGTTCTTCTGCAGTTGTATAGGGCTCTGGTGAGACCACATCTGTACAGTTTTGATCTCCTAATTTGAGGAAGGACATCCTTGTGATTGAGGCAGTGCAGCGTAGGTTCACGAGATTGATCCCTGGGATGGCGGGACTGTCATATGAGGAAAGGTTGAAAAGACGAGGCTTGTATTCACTGGAGTTTAGAAGGATGAGGGGGATCTTATAGAAACATATAAAATTATAAAAGGACTGTACAAGCTAGATGCAGGAAAAATGTTCCCAATGTTGGGCGAGTCCAAAACCAGGGGCCACAGTCTTAGAATAAAGGGGAGGTCATTTAAGACTGAGGTGAGAAAAAAAATTTCACCCAGAGAGTTGTGAATTTGTGGAATTCCCTGCCACAGAGGGTAGTGGAGGCCAAGTCATTGGATGGATTTAAGAGAGTTAGATAGAGCTCTAGGGGCTAGTGGAGTCAAGGGATATGGAGAGAAGGCAGGCACGTGTTATTGAGAGGGGATGATCAAGCATGATCACAATGAATGGCGGTGCTGGCTCGAAGGGCCTCCTCTTGCACCTAGTTTCTATGTTTCTATGATGTATGGACCAAGCTGCCAGAGCAGGTAGTTGAGGCAGGTACAACAACACATGTACAAGGCAACTGGACAGATACATGGGTAGGGAGGTTTAGAGGGATATATGGGCCGGTCGCGGGCAAATGGGACTGATTTAGATGGGGCATCTTGATCAGCATGGACGAGTTGGGCCGAAGGGCCTGTTTCCGTGCTGTATGACTCAATCACTCGTTTTCCTTCAGTTTAGTATGAGCGTTGTGTTTACAGGCCTGTCATGTTGTGGGAATTAATGTCATTGTTCCGTGGTCGGATTCCCCGACTCCGGGCAAGAGACTCTGTGCGTCTGTCAACCCGGATAGGAAGGAACTGCAGACGCTGGTTTCAAACGAAGGTAGACTGGAGTAACTCAGCGGGACAGGCTGCATCTCTGGAGAGAAGGAATGGGCGACATCTCGGGCAGGGGCCCGACTTCAGACTGAAGAAGGGTCTCGGTCTGCAACGTCACCCATCCATTCCTTCTCCCCAGAGATGCTGCCTGTCCCGCTGAGACGCTCCAGCGCTTTGTGTCTATCTTCTGAGCCTCTACCCGATCGTTTCCTCTCTTGAATACTGCTGAGAGATGCTGTCATATGCTGAGAGAATGGAGCAGCTGGGCTTGTACACTCTGGAGTTTAGAAGGATGAGAGGGAATCTTATTGAAACATATATGATTGTTAAGGGCTTGGACACGCTAGAGGCAGAAAACATGTTCCCGATGTTGGGGGAGTCCAGAAACAGGGACCACAGTTTAATAATAAGGAGTAAGCCATTTAGAACGGAGACGAGGAAACACATTTTCTCACAGAGAGTGGTGAGTCTGTGGAATTCTCTGCCTCAGAGGGCGGTGGAGACGGGTTCTCTGGATACTTTCAAGAGAGAGCTAGATAGGGCTCTTAATAAATAGCGGAGTCAGGGGATATGGGGAGAAGGCAGGAACGGGGTACTGATTGTGGGTGATCAGCCATGATCACATTGAATGGCGGTGCTGGCTCGAAGGGCCGAATGGCCTACTCCTGCACCTATTGTCTATTGTCTGTTGTCTACTCTTGACGTGACCGGGATCTCTTGCCCTGACGTTCTCTCTCCCCCTCCCCTCCCCCCCCGATACTTTGGCAGTCACATGCAGGAGTGGACACGCAAGTACACTCTACACGGGACGCCCAACAGCAACAAGAAACGCAAGGTCTCTCTGCTGTTCGATCACCTGGATCCCACGGAGCTGGCCGAGCACCTCACCTACCTGGAGTTCAAATGCTTCTGCCGTCTCTCGGTAAGATTCACGTTCCTTCACAACCTCTTCTACTTAGTTAATCACTGTTCCAGCACACTGCAACCATCAAAACTGACCAGCAGTTGACAAAACATCAATCAGTCATCAGATTAGTTTAGCAAGGAACTGCAGATGCTGGGCTTTAACCGAAGGTAGATTCAAGATTCAAGAGAGTTTATTGTCATGTGTTCCAGATAGGACAATGAAATTCTTGCTTTGCTTCAGCACAACAGAATATAGTAGGCATGAATACAGAACAGATCAGTGTGTCCATATACCATTGAATATATATACACACACATAAATAATCAGATAAAGTGCAATAGGCTATTAATGTTCAGAGTTGTGTTTGAGTTGAGTTTGATGGCCGTGGGGAAGCAGCTATTCCTGAACCTGGATGTTGCAGATTTCAGGCTCCTGTACCTTCTACCTGAAGGTAGCGGGGAGATGAGTGAGTGGTCAGGATGATGTGGGTCCTTGATGATGCTGCCAGCCTTTTTGAGGCAGTGACTGCGATAGATCCCTTCGATGGTGGGGAGGTCAGAGCCGATGATGGACTGGGCAATGTTTATAACTTTCTGCAGTCTTTCCCGCTCCTGGGCGCTCAAGTTGCCGAACCAAGCCACGATGCAACCGGTCAGCATGCTCTCTACTGTGCACCTGTAGAAGACACAAAATGCTGGGGTAACTCAGCGGGACAGGCAGCATCTCTGGAGAGAAGGAATGGGCGACGTTTCGGGTCGAGACCCTTCTTCGCACTGAGAGTCAGGGGAAAGGGTAACAAGAGATATAGTCGGTGATGTCAAGAGATATAGAACAAATGAATGAAAGATATACAAAAGAGTAACAGTGATAGAGGAAGCAGGCCATTGTTTGCTGTGGGCTAGGTGAAAATGAGTTACAGACAATGAAGATGTCTACAAACAAGATGACTTTGAAGCTTTGACAACAACTTGGATGAGGGAGGGATGGAGAAGGGGGGGGATAGAATGGTTAGTTGAAGTTAGAGAAATCAATATTCAAAAGGTCAGCATGGTGGCGCAGTGGTATGTTGCTACCTCACAGCACCAGAGACCCGGGTTCCATCTGACTATGAGTGCTGTTGGTGTGGAGTTTGTACGTTCTCCCTGTGAGATTTACAATGCAGACACAGGCCCATCGGCCCACCGAACTCATGCCTACCAGCGATCCCCGTACACTAGCACTAGTCCTACACACACTAGGAACAATTTACAATCTTTACCAAAGCCAATTAACCTACAAACCAGCACGTCTTTGGAGTGTGGGTGGAAACCGGAGCACCCGGAGAAAACCCACGTGGTCACGGGGAGAACGTGCAAACTCCGCACAAACAGCACCCATAGTCGGGATGGAACCCGGGTCTCTGGCGCTGTGAAGCAGCAACTCTACCGCTGCGCCACCTGTGCGGTTGGTCCTCAACGGACCCATCCTATTGTTGGTGGGAGCATTGTCAGCCATAGAACAGTACAGCACAGGAACAGGCCCTTCGGCCCACAATGTCCCTGCTAGCCATGATGACGAGTTAAACTACTCTCTGCCTGCATGTGATCCGTATCCCACCATTCCCTGCATATCCATGTGCCTGTCTAAAAGCCTCTTAAAGACCATTATCGTATCTGCCTCCACCCCCACCCCTGGCAGCTCGTTCCAGGCACCCACCACCCTCTGTGTAAAAAAACCTGCCCCACACATCTCCTTTAAACTTTGCCCCTCTCACCCTAAAGCCACGCCTTCTAGTCATTGACTTTTCCACCCTGGTGGAAAGGTTCTGACTGTCTACCCTATCTATGCCTCTCATCATTTAATATCAGCTCTCCCTCTCAACCTGCAACATTCCAGAGAAAACAATCCAAGTCTATCCAACCTCTCCCTGGAAATCAGGCAACATTCTGGTAAACCCCCTTTCAAACCCCCTCTCCACCCACTCCAAAGCCTCATAAGGTCATAAGTGATATGGGCAAAATTAGGCCATTCGGCCCATCAAGTCTACTCTGCCATTCAATCATGGCTGATCTATCTCTCCCTCCTAACCCAATTCTCCTGCCTTCTCCCCATAACCCCTGACACCCGTACTAATCAACAATTAGTACTAATCAAGGCAGGAACGGGGTACTGATTGGGGATGATCAGCTGGCTCGAAGGGCCGAATGGCCTACTCCTGCACCTATTGTCTATTGTCTATTGATTACAGGAGCTACATTTCCAGGGCATCTTGTAACTACCTGTGCTCTGTTGCAGTACCTGGACTACAGGAGCTACACACTCAGCGGCTGCTTGCGGGAGAACCCGGCGCTGGAGCGGGCAGTCTCGCTGGTCAACGGCATCTCGCAGTGGGTCCAGCTGATGATCCTCACCAGGCCCACCCCCGTCCAACGAGCAGAAGTCTTCACCAAGTTCATCCACGTGGCACAGGTACATCAGAGATCGACAAAGCAAAGTGCTGGAGCAACTCAGCGGGTCAGGCTACACCTCGGACAAAATGGAGAGGGATGTGGGCCAAACTCATCAGGCGGGACTAGCGTAGATGGGGCATCTTGGTCAGCGTGGACAAGTTGGGCCGAATGGTCTGATTCTGTGCTGAATGACTACATGACTGATAAAAGGCATGGTGGCGCAGCGGTAGAGCTGCTGCCTCACAGCGCCAGAGGCCCGGGTTAAATCCCAACTACGGGTGCTGTCTGTACGGAGTTTGCACGTTCTCCCCGTGACCTGCGTGGGTTTTCTCTGAGATCTCCGGTTTTCTCCCACACTCCAAAGACGTGCAGGTTAATTGGCTTTGGTACTAATGCAAATTGTCCCCAGTGTGTGTAGGCTGGTGTTAGTGTGTGAGGGTCGCTGGTCGGCACGTACTCGGTGGGCCGAAGGGCCTGCTTCCGCACTGTACCTCTAAATTACATTAATCTAAACTAATAGGAACAGGTGAGGTTTCGGGTGGAGACCCTTCTTCAGACGAAGAGTCAGGGGAGAGCGGAATTAAAGATGTGAAGAGGTACATGGAACAAAGGAATGAAAGGTTCAACGATGATCAAGGAAAGGTAGAGCCCACAATGGTCCATTGTTGGCTGTGGGGAAGGCGATAATGAGTGGATACTGACAGTGGAAACTAGTACGATGACTAGGTTGGGGGAGGGATGGAGAGAGAGGGGATGCAGGGATTACTTGAAGTTAGAAATGTCAATATTCATACCGAAGGTAGACACAAAGTGCTGGAGGAACTCAGTGGGTGTGGCAGCATCTATGGAGAGAAGGAATTGGCGACATTTCGGGTCGAGGCACTTCTTCAATATTCATACCACTGGGTTGGCATCTGCACACGTTCCACAGGGATGTAATGCTGAGGCTTCACAAGGCCCTGGTCAGGCTGCATTTGGAATATTGTGCTCAATTATGGGCCCTGTATCTGAGGAAGGATGTGCTGGCTCTGGAGAGGGTCCAGAGGAGGTTTACGAGAATGATCCCAGGAATGAGTGGGTTAACCTATGATGAGCGTTTGTCGGCACTGGGCCTGCACTCGCTGGAGTTTAGAAGAATGAGGGGGGACCCTCATTGAAACTTTCCGAATAGTGAAAGGCCTGGATAGAGTGGATGTGGAGAGGATGTTCCCATTAGTGGGAGAGGGAGAGTCACAGCCTCAAAATTGAAGTACATTTATTCAGGAAGGAGATGAGGAGAAATTTATTTAGTCAGAGGGTGGTGAATCTTTGGAATTCTTTGCCACTGAAGGTTGTGGAGGCCAAGTCAGTGGATATATTTAAGGCAGAGATAGATAGATTCTTGATCAGTACGGGTGTCAGGGGTTATGGGGAGAAGGCAGGAGAATGGGTTTGAGAGGGAAAGATAGATCAGCCCTGGTTGAATGGCGGAGTAGACTTGATGGGCCGAATGGCCTAATTCTGCTCCTATCACATGACCTTATGACCTTATGTTGTCTGCTCAGGAACAGGCGGGAGTTGGTGTCCCAGAGGAAGTCAGTCGCACAACATGTTGGTTGCCAGGCAACCGTCCCCACTGGAATAACAGCACCAGAGTCTCCCCTGCTACCTCATCAAAAATAATCACCTCCACTCTCCAAAGTGTTTGATTAAATTAACGATTCACAACATCCCCATCTGTGCAGACACGAGGAACTGCAGATGCTGATTTACAAAAAAGAGGCAAGGTGCTGGAGTAACTCAGCCGGTCGGACAGCCTCCCGGGAGAACATGGATGGGTGATGGGCTTCCCCTGGCTGATCAGACTGGATCCCCATCGCTCTCAGTCTGAGGAAGGTTCTCGACCCGAAACGTCGCCCATTCTTTCGCTCCATAGATGCTGCCTGTTCCCACTGAGTTACTCCAGCATTTTGTGGCCCCATTACTCCTTCTCATTCCTGAATCTATTGATCCAATAGCGCACCACGGCCACTCCCTCTTCTCCTCTCTGGCCATCGGGCACTACGGAAGTGCGAAAACGCACCTATTCCTTCGCTCCATAGATGCTGCCTCACCCGCTGAGTTTCTCCAATATTTTTGTCTACCTCCAGATTCAGGGACAGTTTCTTCCCAGTTATTATCAGGCAACTAAATCATCCTACCACAACCAGAGAGCAGTGCTGAACTACTACCTACCTCATTGGTGACCCTCGGACTATCTTTGATCGGACTTTGCTGGCTTTACCTTGCACTAAACGTTATTCCCCCTATCATGTATCTGTACAATGTGGACGGCTCGATTGTAATCATGTATTGTCTTTCCGCTGACTGGTTAGCACGCAACAAAAAGCTTTTCACTGTACCTCGGTACACTAGGTGACAATAAACTAGACTGAAACTGAACTGAAGCACAGATTTGCAATCCCAATTTCCCAGAGCAGTTTTCTTCCCCCTGCAGAGTCTTCTCACTGGAACAATTTATTCATTAGTTCACGGAATTGGAAAGTCTTAATTGTCCGTGATCTGAATGGCTTCTGAGCTTTTTTTCACACAGACACATAGAAACATAGAAAATAGGTGCAGGAGTAGGCCATTCGGCCCTTCGAGCCTGCACCACCATTCAATATGATAACATAATTAAAACATGAAGTAAAAGGCCTCACAATGAAATCTGTGAATTCATTGAATGTTTGTACAGTGTCCCTTGCCTGCTAAAGGTTGCACAGCAGGGCAGCACGGTGGCACAACGGTAGAGTTGCTGCCTCACAGCGCCAGAGACTCGAGTTCAATCCTGACTATGGGCGCTGCCTGTACGGAGTTTGTACGTTCTTCCATTGACTTACGTGGGTTTTCTCCGAGATCATCGGTTTCCTCCCACACTCCAAAGACGTGCAGGTTAATTGGCTTAGTATAAAACGTAATAAACATATAAAACGTAAATTGGTCCCTAGTGTGTGTAGGATAGTGTTAATATGCGGGGTCGCTGGTCGGCGCGGACTCGGTGGGCCAAAGGGCCTATTTACGCACTGTATCTCCAAACCAAACAGTTACACTGCCGTGTGGTAAATTTGTTCAGTAACTTTTGCCGGAATTGTCCACAAGGTTTTTAAAACGATATTTTGCCCCCCTGAAGGCCCAGTTTCAATCGTTTGTGGCCTAGTTTTGGTCCGTGACTGAAGGTAGATGGTTACCATGCCGACTGCAAGGTCACCTCTCAGCTTACCATCAGTCACTAATTTTCTTTTCAGTTTTGAGGAGTTTTTTGACTTTCTGTAAAATTGGTTATTTTTTATTTAGAAAAAAATATATATTTTTGTGGACGCTCCCAAGTGTAACTATAATCAGTTTTATTTGGTGCATCACGGTGGCGCAGCGGTAGAGTTGCTGCCTCACAGCGCCAGAGACCCGGGTTCGACCCCGACTACGGGTGCTGCCTGTACGGATTTTGTACATTCTCCCCGTGACCTGCGTGGGCTTTCTCCAGGAGAGTTTCCTCCCACATCCCGAAGACTGTTTAGTTTAGTCAAGTTTATTGTCACGTGTACCGAGGTACAGTAAAAAGCTTTTGTTGCGTGCTAACCAGTCAGAGGAAAGACAATACATGATTACAATCGAGCCGTCCACAGTGTACAGATACAGGATAAAGGGAAAAATGTGAATAACATCTAGTGCAAGATAAAGTCTGAAGAAGGATCTCGATCCGAAACGTCACCCATTCCTTCTCTCTGCAGATGCTGCCTGACCCGCTGAGTTACTCCAGCACTTTCTGTCCATCTTTAGTGCAAACCTTCAGTTCCTTCCTGCACAGGTCCAGTTAAAGTCGAGAAAAAGTTTAGTCAATGGATATTTTTATACGCTGAGGCCAAGTCAATGGATATTTTGAAGGAAGTGATTGGTAGATTCTTGATTAGTAAGGTTGTCAGGGGTTACGGGGAGAAGGCAGGAGAAGGGAAAGATAGATCAGCCATGATTGAATGGCAGAGAGGACTTGATGGGCTGAATGGCCTAATGGGCTTGTCCAACTTACGCGAACATTTTTGGCGACCTGCAACGACCTATGACGGATGCCGGCAGTTGCCGAAAAAGTTGCGTAAGTGGGACAGGCCCATAATTCTGCTCGTATAACTTATGAAATGTGTTGTGACTTATTGGGAGTTTTCATGGTCATGGGAGAGGGGTTAAGCTACAGGGATGTAAGAGGGGCAATGGGGTTGACAGGGTCAATGGGAGCTGACATGGACCTAGTGCTTGGGCAGTGGTGGCTAAGAGGTAAAGTACCACGTGCTTCTGTTCCCTCACAGAAACTTCGCCTGCTCCAGAACTTCAACACACTAATGGCGGTCATCGGAGGCCTTTGTCACAGCGCCATTTCACGTCTCAAAGAAACCAGCTCCCACCTATCGCAAGACGTCTCTAAGGTCTGTATATTTGCTCCTTGGGACTCTGGGACAGGGACTATCCTAACGTTTAAGAAACAGTTGGACAAGACAGGTTTGGAGGGATATGGACCAAACGTGGGCAGGTGGGACTCGTATAGATGGGACTCGTATAGTTTGGGTAAATTGGGCTGAAGGGCCTGTTTCCACGCTGTATCATTCTCTATGACTGGTTATTTGGCTCAAAGCCACCTCTCGTTCAGCCAGGCCTTGGGGCAACAAGGTGTCTGGGGATTTATAGCCCAAAATGGCCGCAGATACTGGTGGGCGGCACGGTGACTCTAGAGTTGCTGCCAGAGACGCGGGTTCAATCCCGACTACGGGCGCTGTCTGTACGGAGTTTGTACGTTCTCCCCGTGCCCTGCGTGGGTTTTCTCCGAGATCTGCGGTTTCTTCCCACACTCCAAAGACGTGCAGGTTTGTAGGTTAATTGGCTTGGTGTAAGTGTAAATTGACCCCAGTGTGTGTAGGATAGCGTTAGTGTGCAGAGTTTGTGGTCAGCATGGACTCGGTGGGCCGAAGGGCCTGTATCTGCACTGTATCTCGAAACTAACCTAAAAACTAAGGACAACATCTGTGATGAATGGAGATGTTTAAAGGTGAGGTGCACTTAGAGACAAAATGTCCTGCCGAGGATAGGAGCTAACAACGTTAGATTAGGGAAGTGTGTAGAAAGGAACTGCAGATGCTGGTTTATACCGAAGATAGACACAAAGTGCTGGAGTAACTCAGCGCGTCAGGCAGCATCTCTGGAGGAAACGCCTTCTTCAGAAGAAGGGTCCCAACCTAAAATGTCACTCAACCTTTTTCTCCAGAGATGCTGCCTGACCCATTGAGTTAAGGGCCTCTCCCACTGTACAAGGTAATTCAAGAGCTCTCTCGAGTTTAAAAAAAAATCAAACTCGTGGTAAGTACGTAGAATGTACGTAGCGGGTACGTCGGAGCTCAGGAATTCTCTTAGCGGCCCGTAACGCTAACGGCAGGTACTCGGGAAACGCGGTAAGCTCGTGAAGATTTTCAACATGTTGAAAAATGTCCACGAGAGCCCCGAGTACCTACGAGCAGCTATTACCGTAATTCTCCAAGTTCGAATCAGGGGAAACTCGGGAGAACTCTTGAATTGCCTCGTACAGTGGGGCAGGCCCTTTACTCCAGCACATTTGTGTCTGTCTTAGATTCGAGAACATTAGTTCACAAAGGGAATAGTTCAGAAATGAGAGGAAGTTTATATCAGGTACAGTACAGGCATTTGGTTTCAAGAGAATCCCTTGAGGTTTAAACCTCGGACATCGAACAGTACAGCACAGAAGCAGGCCCTTCAGCCCGCAATGTCTGTGCCGAACATGATGCCAATGTAAACGACTTTTATCTGCTCGCACGTGATCCCTAGATAGGCACGTGCGTATCTAGTAAGCTCATGAACACCACCATCGTATCTGCCTCCACCACGTTCCAGGCACCCGTGAATCTCTATGTGAAAAAAACTTGCCCCACACATCTGCCTTAAAGTTGGCCCCTCTCACCTTAAAGCTTTGCCCCCTAGTCTTTGACGATTCCCACACTGGGCAAAAGGTTCTGACTGTCTACTCTATCTATGCCGGAAGGAGTAGGAGAGGACTAGAGAGGGATAGAGAGTGAGGGGATGTCGGGGCTAACAGCACCTTATATTTCGCTTGTGCTCAGTGGTATGAATATTGATTTCTCTCACTTCAGGTAGCCCCGGTATTCCCTCTCTCTACCCCTCCCCCACCCAAGTCGCACCAGCTTCTCGTTCTCACCCAACAAACAGCTAACAATGGCCTGTTTCCTTTATCATCGTTACCTTTTTTGCCTACCTTTCATTTATTGTTCTTTATCTCTCTACATCACCATCTATATCTCTCGTTTCTATTATCCCTAACTACTCTGAAGATGGGTCTCGCTTCGAAACATCACCCATTCCTTCTCTCCAGAGATGCTGCCTGTCCCGCTGAGTTACTCCAGCTTTTTGTATATATATGTATATATCTCTCTATATATATGTGTGTGTGTGTGTATAGATTTTTAGTTTGAGCTTTAGAGATACAGCGTGGAAACAGGCCCTTCGGCCCACCAAGTCCACACCGACTTGCGATCCCCGCACACTAACACTATTGTATGAGGGACAATTTTTACATTTTATACCAAGCCAATTAACCTACAAACCTGCACGTCTTTGGAGTGTGGGAGGATCTCAGAGAAAGCCCATGCAGGTCACAGTGAGAACGTACAAACTCCATACAGACAGCACCCGTAGGCGGGATCGATCATGCAGGTGCAGCAGGCAGTGAAGAAAGCGAATGGTATGTTAGCTTTCATAGCAAAAGGATTTGAGTCTAGGAGCAGGGAGGTTCTACTGCAGTTGTACAGGGTCTTGGTGAGACCACACCTGGAGTATTGCGTACAGTTTTGGTCTCCAAATCTGAGGAAGGACATTATTGCCATAGAGGGAGTGCTGAGAAGGTTCACCAGACTGATTCCTGGGATGTCAGGACTGTCTTATGAAGAAAGACTGGATAGACTTGGTTTATACTTTCTAGAATTTAGGAGATTGAGGGGGGATCTTATAGAAACTTACAAAATTCTTAAGGGGTTGGACAGGCTAGATGCAGGAAGATTGTTCCCGATGTTGGGGGAAGTCCAGGACAAGGGGTCACAGCTTAAGGATAAGGGGGAAATCCTTTAAAACCGAGATGAGAAAGAACTTTTTTCACACAGAGAGTGGTGAATCTCTGGAACTCTCTGCGCAGAGGGTAGTCGAGGCCAGTTCATTGGCTATATTTAAGAGGGAGTTAGATGTGGCCCTTGTGGCTAAGGGGATCAGGGGGTATGGAGAGAAGGCAGGTAGGGGATACTGAGTTGGATGATCAGCCATGATCATATTGAATGGCGGTGCAGGCTCGAAGGGCCGAATGGCCTACTCCTGCACCTAATCTCTATGTTTCTATGTTTCTATGTTTCTCTGATCCCGGGTCAGGCAACTCCACTGGAGTAAAGGAATGGGTGACGTTTTGGGTCGAGAAATCTTCAGACTGAGAGTTGGGGCAGGGGGAAACTAGAGGTATGAAAAGGTACAGAGAAAATCTGAGCCAGCACCGACGACCAAGGAAAGGTGGAGCCCACAATGGTCCATTGTTGGCTGGGGTTGAGGTGATAATGAAGGAATGCAAACGGTGAAATTAGCAAGAGGACGAGGGTGGGGGAGGGAGGGAAAGTGGTGGGAAGCAAAGGGTTATTGAAGTTAGAGAAATCAGCGTTGTAACCTGCCCATGTGAAATATGAGGTGCTAATCCTCCTGTTGTACATACAGTGTATGTATATACACACATACTGTATATAAAGATATTTGTATATACACACACCAGAATACACAGAAAAGTACTCCCTACACATACATCCACATACGTAGACAGTAGACAATAGGTGCAGGAGTAGGCCATTCAGCCCTTCGAGACAGCACCGCCATTCAATGTGATCATGGCTGATCATCCCCAATCAGTACCCCGTTCCTGCCTTCTCCCCATATCCCCTGACTCCGCTATCTTTCAGAGTCTTTACTGTACATATCCTTATGCCTCTGTCCCACTTAGGAAACCTGAACGGAAACCTCTGGAGACTTTGTGCCCCACCCAAGGTTTCCGTGCAGTTCCCGGAGGTTTTTGTCAGTCTCCCTACCTGCTTCCACTACCTGCAACCTCCGGCAACCACCTGCAACCTCCAGGAACCGCACGGAAACCTTGGGTGGGGCGCAAAGTCTCCAGAGGTTTCCGTTCAGGTTTCCTAAGTGGGACAGGGGCTTTTACACACACAGTGATGTGACTATCATGTACAGCCTGTTCCTTGTTGTTTAAGGTCATAAGCAATAGGAGTAGAATTAGGCCATTCAGCCCATCAAGGCTACTCTGCCATTTAATCATGGCTGATCTATCTCTCCCTCCTAACCCCATTCTCTTGCCTTCTCCCTGTTACCTGTGCCACCTGTACTAATTTGGGTTGGACCACACATCCTTTTGTGACTGGTGCATCCTGTATCGGGCACCTGTTGGTGTAGGTTGATCCTGCTAGACTCTCCGCTCCGTGTAAAACACACCCTCTGCCACCGGACAATAGAGCAACTGGTGACTGAGGCAGAGATGGTGCCCGGGCACGCTGGTGACGTCAGCCAGTCATTATTTTGCCTGTGGGCACAGAGGGGCGGTTTCCGGCAGTGAAGGGGGTAGATGTTGTCCATGGGGGTGGGGGGCCGCAGAAACGAAACTTTACCCCAGGGGATCACCTGGGACCTGTGTCCATCTCTCACTAACCAGGAGACTCCACAGAGAGAGAACTGCTTTAGTTTGGTTTAGAGATACAGCGCGGAATAAGGCCCTTCGGCCCACCGAGTCTGCGCCGACCAATGATCACATTAACACTATTTAACACACACTGGGGACAATGTTACATTCATACCAAGCCAATTAACCTGCAAACCTGTACGTTGTTGGATTGTGGGAGGAAACCGAAAATCTCAGAGAAAATCCACAGGGAGAACGTACAAACTCCACACAGACAGCACCCGTAGACGGGATCACACTCGGGTCTCCAGTGCTGCGAGTCAGCAACTCTACCGCTGCGCCACCATGCCGACCCACCAAGGTAGTTCAGGGAATGGAAGATGGCTGATAGATTGAGGGCAGCTTTAACCCAACACGCACACGCACACACACGCACACGCACACACACGCACACACGCACGCGCACGCACACCCACACACACACACACACATACACACACACACACACACACACACACACACACACACACACACACACACACACACACACACACACACACACACACACACACACACACACACACACACACACACACACACACACACACACACACACACACACACACATACACACACACATACACACACACACACACACACACGCACACACACACACACACACGCACGCACACAACACACACACACACACACACACACACACACACACACACACACACACACACACACACACACACACACGCACATACTGCAGTTTGGCACAACCCGCTCGTGTTTGCCTTGGCCAGCTGAATGCCCCCCAGCATGGAGATCGCAGGCTGCCCAGCAGAGTGGGAATGGATAGGATTTGTGGGAAGGAACTGCAGATGCTGGCGAAGATGGACCCAAAACATCACCATGGTGCGGCACGGTGGCGCAGCGGTAGAGTTGCTGCCTCACAGCGCCAGAGACCCGGCTTCAATCCTGACTGCAGGGTGCTAACTGTACGGAGTTTGCACGTTCTCCCCGGGGTTTTCCTGTGAACACGTGGGTTTACTCCGGGTGCTCTGGTTTCCTCCCACACTCAAAAGACGTGCGGGCTTCGGCAAAGATTGTAAATTGGCCCCTAGTGTGTTGGCAAGTGCTAGTATACGGGGTGATCACTGGTCGGTACAGACTCGGTGGGCTGAAGGGCCTGTTGCTGTGCTGTATCTCTAAATCCTAGAGCGATATTTGCCAAACGCAGGCAGGTGGGACTAGTGTAGATGGGACATTGGTTGGTGTGGGCAGGTTGGGCCAAAGGGCCTATTTCCATGCTGTATCATTCTATGATCCTCCATGACTCTTAGATGGGACATGTTGATCAGAATGGAAAGGTTGGGCCGAAGGGTCTGTTTCCATGCTGTAAGACTGTATGGTTCGCTATGACTCTTAGATGGGGCATGTTGGGTCAGTGTGGGAAAGTTGGGCCGAAGGGCCTGTGTCCAAGCTGTATTCTAAACTCTGGCCAGATGGAAATGCCTCAATCGATTGAGAACTAAGGTGTAAGCAAGTGGGGATATAACAATGTCACCTGAGAATGTGCTATTGAACCACAAACAATGGAGCATCTGCTGAAATGCCCTCAACTGGAAAAACCAACTGGCGATCTCTCTGCCGACAATGAAGGCAATAGACAATAGGTGCAGGAGTAGGCCATTCAGCCCTTCGATGTGATCATGGCTGATCATCCACAATCAGTACTCCGTTCCTGCCTTCTCCCCATATCCCCTGACTCCGCTATCTTTAAGAGCCCTATCTAGCTCTCTCTTGAAAGTATCCAGAGAACCGCCTCAGCCAGAGAATTCCAGACTCTCCACTCTCTGTGAGTAAAAGTGTTTCCTCGTCTCCTTTCCAAATGGCTTACCCCTTATTCTTAAACTATGGCCCCTGGTTCTGGAATCCCCCAACATCGGGAACATGTTTCCTGCCTCTAGCGTGTCCGAAACCTTAACAATCTTTTATGTTTCATTAAGATTGCCTCTCATCCTTCTAAACTCCAGAGTGTACAAGCCCAGCTGCAAGATGCCAAGAAATGTGTTCATCTCTGGCTGAACGATATCTAATCTTGTGATGTGGACTCGATAATAATTTAAAGTCTAAAATAAAGAAAGTTTGGAGGGACACAAAAGTGCTGGAGAAACTCAGCGGGTGCAGCAGCATCTATGGAGCGAAGGAAATAGGCAACGTTTCGGGCCGAAACCCTTCTTCAGACTGATGGGGGGTGGGGGGGCGGGGAGAAGAAAGGAAAAAGGTGGAGGAGCCCGAAGGCTGGGGGGATGGGAGGAGACAGCAAGGACTAACAAAATTGGGAGAATTCAATGTTCATGCCCCACAGGATGCAGACTCCCCAAGCGGAATATGAGATGCTGTTCCTCCAATTTCCGGTGTTGCTCGGTCTGGCCATGGAGGAGACCCAGGACAGAGAGGTCGGATATGGAGTGGGAGGGGGAGTTGAAGTGCTGAGCCACCGGGATGTCAGGATGGTTATTGCGGACCGAGCGGAGGTGTTTGACGAAACGATCGCCCAGCCTCCGCTTGGTCTCACCGATATAGATCTGCTGACATCTAGAGCAGCGGATGCAATAGATGAGGTTGGAGGAGATGCAGGTGAACCTCTGGTTTGGAAGGATATTGGGCCAAACGCGGGACTAGTGTAGAAGGGACGTTGGGCCGAAGGGCCTGTTTCCACGCTATATCACTGTGACTGTACGAGTCTGTGACACTGTTCCTTGCCCCACCAGGCCTTGAATGAGATGACGGAGCTGCTGTCCTCCTGCAGTAACTATAGCAACTACCGCCGGGTCTTCAGCGAGTGCACGGGCTTCAAGATCCCCATCCTGGGCGTTCACCTGAAGGACCTGGTGTCGCTGAACGAGGCACTGCCGGACTACGTGGAGGCCACTAAGATCAACCTGAGCAAGTTGCAGCAGCTGTACAGCCGCATCTCCGAGCTGACCCGCATACAAGACTGCACTCCGCCCTTCGAGGCCAACAAGGACCTGGTGCATCTGCTGACGGTGAGTCCTCCCAGCCCCTAGGGGGCAGGCATAGGACCACGGGCAGCAGTAGAGTTGCTGGCTCACGGCAATAGACAGTAGGCCATTCGGCCCTTCGAGCCAGCATCGCCATTCATATGATCAGTAGGTTAATTGGCCTACTCCTGCAACTATTGTCTATGTGATCATGGCTGATCATCCACAATCAGTACCCCGTTCGGGGTGGAAGATTGCAACCTTCACCTGGTCCGCCCTGTTTCAACTAATGCAATCAACTCGACATGCACAAACGGAAGATCAAATAGAACAAGTTGTCCAACAACTTCAGGCTGTGCACGCCACACAAAAAGGAGAAGAAGCAATACCTCATTCCTGCCTTCTCCCCATATCCCCTGACTCCGCTACCTTTAAGAGCCCTATCTAACTCTTGAAAGCATCCAGAGAATTGGCCTCCACAGGCAGAGAATTCCACAGGCTCATAACTCTCTGTGTGAAAATGTATTTCCTCAACTCCGTTCTAAATGGCTTACCCCTTATTCTTAAACTGTGGCCCCTGGTTCTGGACTCCCCCAACATTGGGAACATGTTTCCTGCCTCTAGCGTGTCCAAACCCTTAATAATCTTATATGTTTCAATAAGATATCCTCTCATCCTTCTAAATTCCAGAGTATACAAGCCCAGCCGCTCCATTCTCTCAGCATATGACAGTCCCGCCATCCCGGGAATTAACCTTGTAAACCTACGCTGCACTCCCTCAATAGCAAGAATGTCCTTCCTCAAATTTGGAAACCAAAACTGCACCCAATACTCCAGGTATGGTCTCACTAGGGCTCTGTACAACTGGCGCCAGAGTCCCAGGTTCAATCCAGACCCCACAGACCAAGGGCAACCCCAACCTCAGTCTGAAGAAGATCTTGACCCCAAACGTCACCCATTCCTTCTCTCCAGAGATGCTGCCTGACCCGCTGAGTTACTCCAGCACTTTGTGTCTATCTTCAGTCCCAACCAACACAAGTCAGGGAAAGATTACAGTCTCTGTATCATCTGGTTCTCAGGGTGGAGTTCTCCAAAGAGTGCAGGATTGTAGGTTAATTGGCTTTGTAATTGTAAAAAGGATAGTGTTAGTGTGCAGGGATCGCTGGGCCAAAGGTCCTGTTCCTGCTCTGTATCGCTAAACTAAAAAGTCGTGCTCTCCCTTCTGAAGGAGTCCTTGCAAACAATGTGCTAAATCGG